>NW_020257577.1:0-15626 GCF_003255815.1 Theropithecus gelada
TCCTTCCTTCCTTCCTTCCTTCCTTCCTTCCTTCCTTCCTTTCTTCCTCCCTTCCTTCCTTCCTTCCTTCCCTCCTTCCTTCCCTTCCTCCCTTCTTCCCTTCCCCTCCCCTCCCCTCCCTTTTTTCTTTTCTTTTCTTTTCTTTTTCTTTTTCTTTTTCTTTTTCTTTCGTTTGATGGAGTCTTGCTTTGTTGCCATGGCTGGAGTGCAGTGGTATAATCTCAGCTCACCATAACCTCCGCTTCCCAGGATCAAGCGATTCTCCTGCTTCAGCCTCCTGGGTAGCTGGGACTACAGGCACACGCCACCACACCAAGCTAAATTTTTGTATTTTTAGTAGAGATGGGGTTTCACCATGTTGGCCAGGCTGGTCTTGAACTCCTGACCTCAGGTGATCCATCTGCCTCGGCCGCCCAAAGCGCTGGGATACAGCCATGACCCACTGCACCCAGCCTAGCCTTTATTTTTTTAAAGACAAAAGGAAACTTAAGAAATATTAAATATCATACCTCAACACCTTCTAGAAAGTGCAAGAGCCAAGTCCTCTAGTGATAGGTATCACGCCCCAGTGGTTTACTATTTCAGGCTGCCCATGCTTACACATTAGCAAAAATCAGAAGAAAATAGTCTCAGCTTAGGATTCTCCAAGCTCTTTTTTTAATCAAATGTGCACAATTTCATTTAACACTATCAGACAAAACACAGAGAGACAGACACACACACTACACCAGATACACACACACCCCCCCCCCCCCACACACACACACAGACATATGCTGGGAAATGACATAAATTCCATGTCCTCTTTATACTTAATCTATGCCCAATACCAAAAATTTTCCCTTGCACATTTTCTGGACACAATTTAGGACAAACCGCAAACACCAAATAATTTGATTGCTTAGCTACCTTGATTTTAACATTAACAAAGAGGCATTCAGTAATTCATGCAAATCACAAAGTGTTTAACATTAAGGTACTTGATGTTTTCTATTACATAGATCATAGTGTTCCCATAATCTAATAAACAATCAAATTTTACTAGCTCATCTTTGAATTCCACATATTTTTTCAATTTTACATGGTTCACTACCTATTTTTATGCAAACATAATCTTAAGGGTTAAATATTATTTTAACAAATTTTTAACAAACTTGGCAAATATTTAAATTATTTTCTATATTTTTGTATTATGGATAAGCTTTGATCTACATTCATGCACACAAGCTTTTATGTGAATTATGAGCTAATTCTTCAGGATTGCTTTCCAAAGTGGATTTAATGGATCAAAGGACTTTTGAGGCTCTTAATAATATTGCCAAAATGCTTTCCAAAACTGTTGTACCAAGTTGCATGCCTGCCAGCAATGCACCTCTCCACACCCTCTGCAGCAAAGACCCTGCAGATTGCTAAACCTAAGTGGACTTGACTAGCATCTCTTCTGGGCTTTCATCCTGAAACAGATCTGGTCTTGCATTATGTATTGAGCAAAAGTGGAAGGAGGGGACAAACTTGAGGTATTTCTTCACCTTGGGCTGCTTTCCACAGTCCATTTCTATGCAGTGGCATTGCCCAGAAATGGTTTCATTCAACACTATCCCCATTTTGATGCATAAAGTCATAAGTTCCTCTGCTTTTTAATCCCCTTAATTCTTCTGATTTGCTGGCTGGTTGAAAACAAAAGGAATAAATAGCTGGCACACAGGAAGCAATGCGTGTTTCAAGTGAAGTTTCCTCTTTGTAAAGCTAGGTGATTACAGGCTTGGCTCAACCTACCTTCATTCTAAATGGTTCTGCACATGGCTGCAGTGGTGTCTGGTTCAATGACCACCTTGTCTGGGCTGCTGGTCAGAATCAAGCTTAGTTCTGAGCTGCTATTTCAGGCATTATTTAGAATTTGATAATCAAAGAATTGAAACAATGTGCAAATCAAAGACCTCTTTCCTTTAGAAAGCCAAGAGCTGATTTGCATTTTCTCCTGCCTCTTTCCTATTACTAACGACTTGGAAAGTTGAAACATGCTCAGTGCTTTGAGAAAGAGGCATGGGTCTTGAAAACATAGTGTAACCTGAAAGAAATATGATAGCATGTATTTTACCCTCTCATCTCCTTTTTCTAATTTTTTTTAACCTTTGCTAAGAATCTATGAAGACCTTACTAAAAATGTAAAGCAAGGACACAAGACACAGAACTTCCATTGAGGCTAGATCTACAGTAATAACCAATAAACTTCAAGGCTTGGGTCACCACATGTATTCATGCATCCAATCATTCATTCATTCATGCAGTAGCCATCTATTTTTCATTATTTGTCGTCACTATGCTAATTATTAATGATTCAAGACTACAAACAGTACAATTCTTGTTCCCCAAAATGTCAAATTCAAGGAAAAGACTGACCCATTTATAATTAACTCTAATATAGAAACTTCCAGAAGGACAAACAGCTTTGACTCCTGCCACTTGTAAAAAACATAATAAAAATCAAACAACATAAAAATGTCAAGCATATTACAAACCACCATTAGCATCTTTGCTACATATTTGCAATGCCAATTTTTGTGTATTTTATCAAAAATGGCCTTCAACTGTTATAGGACCACCAGGTTTGATGGCTTATAGCACGATAACAGACCAATACACTGAAACAGCGAGGGGTGCAGTAGAGAAAGAGTTTAATAATCATAGGGCAACCAAAGAAGGGAACTGAAGGGAACTTCAAATCTGCTTCCCTGAGGGGTTTTGGATGGGGATATTTAAGGAAATTTTGGAGAATAGTGGGCTGAGGAATTGAGATCACTGATTGATTAGGGCATGGAGAATGAAATTATAAGAATGTAGAACCTACGTTCTTGGGCTGAGTTGGTTCCTAGGTGGGGTGTTCAGCCCTACTGGCTTCAGTGGAACCACTGGAATGTAGAATCCAGAAGATTTCTCAAATGGAAAACTTGAGATTTCTTAATGTTAAAGATGTTATCTGTAGAAGCAATTAAGGGAAGTTAAGACCTTGTGACAGGGACTATGTGACTTTTAAGCAGTAAGCAGCTATTTTAAAAAGTGGGCTCATAGGGCAAGCTAGATAATGCTTAGCTATGGTTCTACTCAAAGCTCATCCTTTTGATAAAAACCTAGCAGTTTCTTTTTATTAACTTTATGAGGAATGTTTCACCTTCTGCAATAAATAATTTTTTAATGAGCTTTTTTCTTTTTCTTTTTTTTCTTCTGTGTTATTCCCAGGAACAGATCATTAAAATTTTCTGAGTCCTCTTTTTTGGTAAATGTCACAAAAATACCTAATACAGGTTTGTTTATTATGATGACTCTGAATATCAGGACATCATGACTCACACATGGTGAAAGGTGTCATATCCCTTCGACTTACTCAGTTTGGGCATGGTCATATAAATGCCTTGGACTCATTTTTCCATGTTAGAAATTGGGTTGTCAATTGTTGGCCTTGGAAGCTGAGCAGCAGAAGCATCTCCAGCCATGGAGACTTTTCTTTCTGTGAGGGGTAGGGCTGGTATGGCCACAGTTCTCTCCTACCTACTGTTTTAGTGGTTAACAACTTTTGAATAATTTGAAGTATTTGCTATGGCCCAAGAACTCTCGGAATATTTACAAAACTAAAGGAGTTTTCTTACCTTTCAAAAATGATGCATGGTGCAGTTTGGACAGTTGTGACTACAATGAACTTCATGATGGCCCTGACCATTTTTATTCATCGCAATATGTTGAGGGCTTAATGAGATCTGGCACATGGCAGATATATAATGAGTTTTAAGAATGAGTAATGAGGGTCAGGTGCGATGGCTCAAGCCTGTGATCCCAGTACTTTGGGAGGCCAAGGTGGGTGGATCATGAGGTCAAGAGACCAAGACCATCCTGGCCAACATGGTGAAACCCTGTCTCTACTAAATATACAAAAATTAGCTGGGCCTGGTGGCACATGCCTGTAGTCCCAGATACTTGGGAGTCTGAGGCAGGAGAATTCTGAAAGAAGAAGAAGAAAAAAAAAGGTTGAGTACTGGTAAGATGTAGGTACACTTTTCCCTGATTAGCACAGACTTTTAAAAGTGCCCTGTCCACTGCTTTGTGCATCCATCACTTTGGTGGTACTTTCCATGTTAACACAAGGAGTTCACCAGGAAAAGCAGTTGCCCTCAAAAAGCAAAGATTTCTTTGAATATCTCACTCTCCTTGAGATATCCAAAGGCCCTAATAAGTATTTGGAATAATACATTCTCTTTTCACAGTGGCCTTTTGTTTTAGATAGTCCTGGATTTTAGTATCTTAGTAAAAATAAATTCTTTGTATTTTAAAATTTTAAATAAAAACAAGAGACATCATGGAATAATTTCCAGGCATGTTGATCTATCTGTCCTTGACAAAACTAAGCTCTTTCTTGACTTTGAGACTTACCTTTCTATTTCCTTCCATTTGGAATATGTCCCTTGTTTATTAATGTGGTTGGCTCCTGCTGTTCATGCAAGTCTCTCTCTACTCAATTGTAATGTCTTCCCAAAAAGTAACTATTTAATCAGGTATCCACCCAATTTATAGCCCAATCATTTCCCAAATCTGTATTGTTAACGTAAATTATTCATACAAGTTACCTCTTTCATTTATTGCTAAATTCCCAGTCCCTGGCACAGTACATGACAAATAGCAGAAAACAATAATTATTTAACAAATCAATGAATGAATAATTTAAAAGATATATTAGATGACTTTAAATATCTCTTTCTACTTTTAGATTTTTTGACACCTGGTATACCAGGTACTACCATTTGACTTTTCTACTTAAAAATGTCACAGTGTGTGGACATCAACATTTATGGACTTTGTGTGAAAGCCAAAAGGTAGTGAGTGGCCTGTGATAATCAAAAGGAGCTTGCTTACTTATAGGCTGGGAACCAGAGAAGGAACACGAATTGCTACCCATTTTACCAAATCTGAGAAAGATGATTGGTGAAAAATGCCCTCATTCAGAGGACTGCACTGATCAGTAAGATTTACTGACTGCTGTTAGGAGTCTGAAGTGGAAATTCTTACAAACAATAACAGATTGATAATGAAATATTGATCTGGGGTACACTTTGCAGAGCAATTTTGTCTATTTCCTTATGGAAGCTCAAGCCTTCTCAGGCTTCAGGGAGGTCCCTGGCTGGTATCTTCAGCCCTAGCATTTCCTACTTTAGATGTTGATTATGATGCTTATTTTGTGTTGTCCAGAAGGTATGACTATTTCTAATTTTCTTGGGGCCTTTAGGACATCTCTTTTTTTCCTCCACTTTCTCTCATTCTCTTTTCTTATATAGGCTTTGAAATTGAAATAGTGTGGCTTAGAAAAAGCTTTGTGCAAAGCAAACTTTGAAATCAATCAATCAGGCTGGCCCAGCAGCAGTGGCTGTAGTTCAGGGATGACTCTGCCAGACAGCTCAGCCATTACTTACATCTGAGATAACTTCCTCTGCTTCCTCTCCCATTCCATGCCTATCCAAACATTGGACAGATGGAGCATGTTTGCACAATGTCAGATGGTACTGCCTTTTGGCTAGAGTGCTAATCAGAAAGTCCTGGTGTTGCAAATCCTGCTTCTTCTTCTTCTTCTTCTTTTTTTCCTTTTTGCATGGAACAGATAATTCACAGGCATCAGAAATAGATGCTATCAACAACTATCTTTTTCACTTTTTTTCCAGTCTTTTGCCTCTGCTGACACCTGGAAAATTTGTCATCTAAGAATAGTGAAATGCATTCTTAGAAGCCAGTGCAAGATGGAATAAAGTATACTGGTCTTAGAGTAGCAAGATGTGCTATTGGAACCTGATTTTGTCTCTTGTCAACTTGAAAACCTTTCCTAGCATAATAGAAAGAGCAAGGATTGGGGTCCTATAGTCCTGGTTGTAAATAGCAGTTCTGGCACTTATTAACTGAGATAAATTTCCTATGTCTGAGACAATTTTCTAGACTTAAAGTTATAATTTCCACATATAAATATTTCTTTAAAAAATTAGATTCCAATGGAATATTATTTGAGGACTTTCACTGTGTCTCAATTTTCTAATCTGTAAAAGAGGGAACAGTGGTTGATTATGACCTTCCATATCCTACCTGAAAGTAGAAGTCACTTTCCTACTCCACAGAACCAATTATTAGAACACAAGCCTGTGTTATGCCCTAAGAAGGCATATCCACACAAAGGATAGTGATTGTTTCGCCAGGTGGTTTTTAAAACTGAGAAATTAGCCATGATGTTTTAAGCTATTATTTATGTAGACAAAGAGTGTCAAACTGGTGAAATGAACCAGCCATATGAACAAAGTTGAAAACCAACTATAAATTAAACTGGCACTCTCTCTGAATTGAGAAAATCTAAACATATGACTCATAGGGATGCATTTCCACAAAGCTCAGAAAGGAATGGTTTTGGAGGCACAGTGGATAGTGCAAAAGGCAAGACTGACAGGGAGATGGAATCTGAAAAGCTTAATGGGGATGAGAATATCTCATCAAAAATGTGTAGCAGCACCCACCATTAAATGAAACTACGTAGTGTTAGAGCTAACCTAATCCTTACTTGCTCTGTTTGAAAAATGCATTCTCCCAATGCCCTGAAGTCTACAGGGTCACATTATAAGCATACTGTAATAATTATTCTTTATGTTCTTCCTAAGATTGTCTCCCCCCAAGCTTTGACATTTCTTTCTAAAAATTGCATTTTTAGCTCATTTCAGGTAACATGCAAAAGGTCAGAATAGACCGATGTTTCCATTGCAATGACTAAGGGAAAAAAAGATAAATTGCAAAACACATTTTAAAATGCATTGGAGAGCTATTGAAGCAACAGAAACTAGATCAACTAAAATTCAAGAAAGGGAAGAGTTCTATTTTGGTGAGCAGATCACCAAATGTTTACCTCCCCAGGGTCATTTTCTAATTCTGGGTATAAGCCAGATCAGGATAAACAGATGCTACTGGGAGGAAAGAAACTAGTGGGAATCATGGTGGTTGTATGGCACTGGTTTAATGGATTGAAAGCCAAAAGAGTCCCAAAACATGGTCAGTTTTTCTCATGGGTAAGTCGTTGAATTTTGGTGGGATGGGATACTGGGAATATCATCTGTCTTCCAAAAGACAGAATGAAATCGCCCACATAATCAAAAAGGCTTACAATATTATGTCTTCTAAGGTGAAGAAAATACTGTAAGATTGTGACTGCCTAGGTAAGTTACACAAACACATGGTCTCCCCCTCAAGACATTTGCTAATTTAACAACTGTGAGATGCCAATCCAGATGGAAGTATAGGAAAACAGACTCAATTTTTTGAAAAAAGAAACTTCCAAATTGCGTTGCAAAGGATATAAATGCGTGGAGGAGTGGAAACTTGAGACCATGTTTGCATTCAATCCACCACAGATGAGTTTAACATCTACTGGATACAATAGAAGACAGCATCAGTGAACATGAAGGCAGATCAATTGAAAATATTAAAAGTGTAGTAGAGATAGAAGAAAACATAGGTGAAATGCTTCAGGACACTGGTCTGGAAAAATGTTTTATGAGTAAAACCTCAAAAGCACAGGCAACAAAAGCAAAAATAAACAAAAGGGATTATATTAAACTACAAAGCTTCTACACAGTAATGGAGACTATCAACAGAGTGAAAAGCTAACCTACAGAGTGGGAGAAAATATTTGCAAACTACTCATCTGACTGAGAATTAATATGCAGAATATACAAGGAGCTCAAACATCAAAACAGGAAGAAAACAAAAAATCTGATTTAAATATAGGCAAATGATCTGAACAGACATTTCCCAAAAGAAGACATATAAATGGCCAACAAATATATTTTAAATACTAATCATCAGAGAAATGCAAATTAAAACCAAAATGAGGTATCATTTCATCCCAGTAAAGATGGCTACTATATGAAAGACAAAAAAATAACAAACGCTGGCAAGGATGCAGGGAAAAGGAAACTCTTATTTACATTGGTGGGGATGTAAACTAAAACTAGTACAGCTACTATGAAGAACATGATAGAAGTCCCTCAATAAAGTATTAATAAAACTACTGCATGATCCAGTAATCCAGCTACTAAGAATTTATCCAAAGGAAAGAAAATCAGTATATCAAAGAGACATCTGCAGCCCTATGTTTAATGCAGCATTATTCATAATAGTCATGATTTGGAATCAACCTAAGTGTACAACAGATGAATGGATTTTAAATTGTGGTATATGTACATGGTAGGAAAACTGTTCAGCCATAATAAAGATGGAAGCCCTGTCATTTGCAGCAACACAAATGGAACTGGAGGACATTAAGTGAGATAAACTAGGGACAGAAACTGAACACCACATATTCTCATTCATATGTGGAAGCCAAAAAATGGTTGATTTCATAAAAGTAAAAATTAGAACAGAGGATAGTAGAGGCTGGGAAGGGTAGGGGGAAGGGAGGGATAGGGAGAGACTTGTTCAAACCCAAGACTTAGTTACGAAAAAAGCTGTCACCTGAGGAATGCAATACTATGTAATGAACCATCGTGTCCTAACACCATTCTGTAGTATAAAATTAGTTACTGTGATTATAATCTCTGAATCTCCTGGCATTGATGTGGTATATAGAAGAGCCACTTTGTATTTCTATTGATAAAGGAAATTTTGAGATTTTATCATGGGATAAATACTGCTCAAATAATTACATCTTGAAGGGAATTGCTTCTTAATTGAGGACCCTTCTGATGTTTTTTTGCTTAGGAGTTTAGAATTTATTCTAACAAGGTTTGGTCTATTGGACAGCATACTAAGTTAAAAGTTCCCAGCTCAATAATTAATCTGATGCGCGGTGATCAGCATACTGGTTACATTTCTCACTCCTCAGTGTCCTCACCTGTAAAAAAGGAATAGTGACATCTGGCTATTCACCCTTCAAGATTGACATAAGGAGCAAATGTGATAATATATTAAAATAATTTGAAAAGAAGAATAAAGTGCGGTAGAGAAAAAAAGGATTGAAAAATAAGAACAGAGCAGAAGACTTATGTGGGACATACTGAAAAGGTCTGACAATGTGTATTTTGGAGTCTCAGAAGGGGAAGAAAGAGAGCAGAATAATATTTAAGGAGACAATTACTAATAATTTTTTAATTATGAAAATTATACTTATTCTCAAAAAATCAACAGATATCAAGCAGAATAAAGGTAAAGAACATCATACCAAATAATTTTATTGTCAAACTTCTGAACACCAAAGGCAAAGAGAAAGTGCCTTTGCATAGATTAGCAATGAACTAGTTAGAACATATACATAGTTTTAATTTTACTTTAAGTTCTGGGATACATGTGCAGAACATGTAAGTTTGTCACATAGGTATCCATGTGCCATGGTCGTTTGCTGCACCTATCAACCCGTCATCTAGGTTTTAAACCCTGCATGCATTAGGTATTTGTCCTAATGCTCTCCCTCCCCTTTCCTCCCACCCCTGAGAGGCCTGGGTGTGTGATGTTCCCCTCCCTGTGTCCATGTGTTCTCATTGTTCAACTCCCACTTATGAGTGAGAACATGCAGGCTGTTTGGTTTTCTGTAGGACATATTTTAATACTGTTTATTATAGCATCAAATTTTAAATATCTAGAAGTAAATCCAACAAAATATGGGCAAGGTATTTAATTTAACATTTAAAAATATTGCTGTGATGAATTAAAAGGCAAAGAGATAAATTGTTTTTATGGATTGGAACCCTGAATGTTGTTAAGATTTCTATTTTTCCCAAATAGATCTCTAAAATTAATATAATTCCAATCAATACCACAGACCATATATGCATGGAGGTATATAAATTGATGATGTAATTCTAAAGGTGTAATTCATAAAAATGCAAACGACATAGGATAAATGGACAATTGCAAAGAAGAAAACAAAGCTTGGGGACTGAGACTGTGAAATACTACTGAAATACTGTAACTATTAACACAGGGATGTATTAGTGCAAGTAAAGACAAATCTCCCAATGGAACAGAAAGTCTAGAAACAGACTCACACATATTCAGTCACCTGCTTTGCAGTAGATGTACCAGTGCAATTTTGTGAATAAATGGTGGTCTTTTCAATAAATAATATGGGGCAATTGGATACTAATATGAAAAAAATAATGAAACTTGACCACTACATTATACAATAGAGAAATCATATAATCAACTGTTCAGGATAATTTATAGACCTAAACATTGAAGAAAACATTGGAGACTCTTTGTGTGTTAAGTAGAGAAATTTTGTTAAACACAGCAGAAAAAGCATTAACTTTAAGCCCATAATTGATTAATTGCACTTCAATAATATTTAAAACTTCGAATTATCCAAAGATTTCATTAAAAATTTAAAAAGGCAAGCCGTAAACTGGGAGGAGATATTTCCAGTACATATATTCCATAAGAGACTAGAATAAAGAATATAATAAAAAGATAAAATGCCCATTAAAAAAATGGACAAAATAATTTAATGGGCAATTAGCAAAAGAAAGTGTTCAAATGGTCAATAAGCATATGTAGAGGAGTTCAAACCATCAGCCATTAAGGAAATGCAAATCAAAACTACATTACAAGCCAGGCTTGGTGGCTCACACTTCTAATCCCAGCACTTTGAGAGACTATGGCAGGAGGATTGCTTGAGCCCAGGAGTTCAAAACCAGCCTGGACAACATAAGTAAGACTTCATCTCTATATTAAAAAAAAAAAAAAAAAAAAAATTAGCTGGGTATCTTGATGCATGCTTGTACTCCCAGCTACTCAGGAGGCTGAGATGGGAGGATCACTTGAGCTCAGGTTGTCGAGGCTGCAGTGAACTATGCTTGCACCACTGCACTCCAGTCTGGGTGACAGAGTAAGACATGGTCTCAAAAAAATAAAAATAAAATCAAAACTACAGTGCAGAAAGCTGGGCACCATGGTGTATACCTGTAGTTCCAGGCACTCTGGAGGCTGAGGCAGGAGGATTGCTTGAGCCCAGGAGTTCCAGCATGTCAGTGCATTATGAGCACAATGATCATGCCTGTAAATAACCCCTGCACTCCAGCCTGGGAGTGCAGTCTCTAAAATTAAAAGAGACCCAGTCTCTAAAATTAAAAACAAAAAATAAAAATAAAACAGCTATAATGCAAAATAAAAATACATATTGAAAAGTATGTGGTTCAATGTAAAATGGTTAAAATACTTTGGAAAACTATTAAGCACTATCTACTCCAGTCAAACAGTAGCTTAAACTATGACTCATTAATTTTACTTTTAGGTATATTACCAAGAAACAATGAGTGCATAGGCCCACCAAAACATACATTTAAGAATGTTCATAATAATTTTATTTATAAGAGCCCCAAACTAGAAACAAGTTACATGCCCATCAACATGAAGATAGAAAAACAAATTATCTTTTAATCATTCAGTGGAATGTTACCTATTCAGCGATAATAGAAAGAGACAGTTTATTGATACATGCAATAACATGGATAAATTTCACAGAGATAATGATGAATGAAAAAAGATAGACACAACAGAGCACATATTCCATGATTCTATTAAACTGATAACATGCAAAATAAATGTATGATGATAGAAATAAAAAATTGGTTACTTCATAGCAGAGGGCAGTTATTGACTCTGAAGCAGACTGAAAACCTTCTGGGTGCTGGGGATGATCTTATTTTATCTGGGTTGTTGGTTACATAATTACATTTATATGTAAACATTTATTGAGCCATACACTAAAATCTGTGAACTTTGCTGTTTGCATATTATACCTCAATAAAAATAATAACTAAATGCAATAACAGTGGCATTTTAAATTAGTTCAAACATGCATGATCAGAATTGGTCCTTAGGGCTTTCTCTATGATATCACAAAGCAACCAATCAGAACAGCCTAGGCAGAAGCATCAGTCTGTCCCTTTGCCTGGGATAGAATAAATCAAAGAAGCATACACAATGTGAAAAACAATGACCAAGAGAAAAAGTGATTTTTGTAGCAGTTCCTCTGAAAATGAGAGGATTGAACAAATTCACTCAGCAGCAGGATGGGTCTCAATCAATTACAATCAAAATACTGTATGAGTTCAGGTCTTTTCCAAGAAGCCAGCTTCAATTGGTCAAAGACAGTTTCTGTAGGTTTGCAATATGACATGAAGTGTCATTGTTTAGGGATGCTGTAGAAAACGGATTTTAATATTTGATGCAATACTAAAAAATATTATGTTAAATTTTAAGAAGTATTTTAAATACTGAAAAATAAACTTTTTTAATATGTGGAATTAGCATTGATGTGGGTGTATGAAGATCTACTGTCTAAATTTCACTCTCATATTCAAGGCAACCTAATTTTTCAACTATTTACAGCTTCTTTGAGCCTAAGACTGCTATCCCATAAAATACAAAAGTAACTTTTTTCCTTCTTTATTTTTTATTTTCTAAATAGAATAACTACTTTTTTTCCAAATGATTTCCTAACAAAATATAAATTAAGATCTGTTGATGTTTAGGTGGCATTATGGCCTAAGCATTGCCTTTCGGCCTCCAATTTTGTCTTTTGTGGTCCCCTAAGATCCAAGGGAAACAGCTGGAAAACAACTGGAAGGTGATAATGCCCAGCTCTAGAGTTGAAAGATGAAAGGGAAATCTCAAAAGCATTGCCAAGATAGGATCACTTATCACTTTGAATTTTAGTCAGTAATTCTGTTTCAGCCACTGTGCTCAGAAGAGGCAATATTATTCTTTTTCATGTTCATAGAGATTCCTGGTTGCAGTGTACTGCTACCTTAAGCTTCACAGGAGACACTGCACAGAAAGAGAAAGTCAATAATAGAAGATGGAAATTGGTCTTAGAAGTATTCCATTTTCCTACCTTTCCACTTCCTTATGCCCTCTCCTCTAAAATTTTACGCACTACTTCCTCATGGTTCCCTTGAGTCCCCAATTACAGCTCTCTCCATTTGTTCATATTCCCTTTCAGGAGCCTAATTACTTTTCTGCTAACAGGACTTTGCTAACAATATTGACACTGATACCAGCTATAAGAAGGATAGTGGAAGAAACTGTGGAGGCAGGCATCCTGGGTCTTGGCTTTGCAATCTGGTCTTGGCAAATCCAATAGATTTTTCTGAGCTACCTTCTTCTTCTTCTTATCTTTCTTCTTCTTATCTTTTTTTTCCATTTTCGAAACAGGGTCTTGCTCTGTTGCCCAGGTTGAAGTACAGTGGCACAATTACCACTTGACCTACTGCTCACTGCAGCCTTGACCTCCCAGGCCCAAGCAGTTCTTCTGGGTTCAAGCAGCCCTCCCACCTCAACCTCCCAAAGTGCTGGGGTTACAGGCGTGAGCCACTGTGCCCAGCCTTTAGAGTCATTTTCATCGTTTGTAAAATGTGAATAATAAACCCCTTGTAGAATGCTTCATGGAATAAAGTTAGTATACATGAAATATTTAATATCATGCCTGGTATATAGCATGTGTTTAAAAAATGATATCCATAATAGATTGAATCACAGGCCTCAATTAATTACAATTAAGAAATACTAAGTTGTGCAGTTTGTTCATCTTAACCTTTCCCTGGTACTTTTATATTAGAGGAAATCGTGAAACTTCCCAGTCATAGTTTTACAACAGTATAGTAAAATCATTTCATGGGGGCTGGGGGTGTGCCAATAGATCTGTTAACCTTAAGAACACCTTAGTTTTGGGTTTTTTTTTGGGGAGGAAATTCATAAATACCAGATTGTCATCGGGCAGCTTTACCAAAAGCTCCAATGGAAAATATGACCATGGAAGTCAATTTCATGTGTACCTCTTACCTCTGATTCCCCTCGATCTTTCTTTTTATTTCATTTTATTTTTTGATAAGTTACTGGGATACAGGTGGTATTTGGTTACATGAGTAAGTTCTTTAGTGGTGATCTGTGAGATTTTGGTGCATCCATCACCCCAGTAGTATACACTGGGCCATATTTGTAGTCTTTTATCCCTCGCCCCTCTCCCATTCTTCCCCTCAATCCCCAAACTCCATTGTATCATTCTTATGCCTTTGCATCCTCATAGCTTAGCTCCCACATATCAGTGAGAACATACAATGTTTGGTTTTCCATTCCTGAGTTATTTCACTTAGAATAAGAGTCTCCGACTCATCCAGTTCACTGCAAATGCTGTTGATTCATTCATTTTTATGGCTGAGTAGTATTCCATCGTATATGCATACCACAGTTTCTTTATCCACTCATTGATTGATGGGCATTTGGGTTAGTTCCACAATTTTGCACTTGTGAATTGTGCTGCCATAAACATGCATGTACAAGTATCTTTTTCGAGTAATGACTTCTTTTCCTCTGGGTAGATACCCAGTAGTGGGATTGCTGGATCAAATGGTAGTTCTACTTGTAATTATTCAAGGTATCTCCACACTGTTTTCCATAGTGGCTGTACTAGTTTACATTCCCACTAGCAGTGTAGAAGTGTTCCCTGTTCACCTCATCCAAGCCAATATCTACTGTTTTTTGATTTTTTTATTATGGTCATTATTGTAGGAGTAAGGTAGTGGTTACTACCACTACCACATTGTGGTTTTGATTTGCATTTCCCTGATCATTAGTGATGCTGAGCATTTTTTCATATATTTATTGGTCATTTGTATATCTTCCTCTGAAAATTGTCTATTCAATTTTCTACACTACTCTGTTTTCAGAATACTATACATGGGGCATAACTGAAAGACTGAGGGTCATGAAATCCTTAGCTCACTTTCTGATGGGATTGTTTGCTTTTTTCTTACTGACTTGTTTGAGTTTGTTGTAGAGTCTGGATATCAGTCCCTTGTCAGATGTATAGATTGTGACGATTTTCTCCCACTCTGTGGGTTTTCTGTTTACTCTGCTGACTGTTCCTTTTGCCATTCAAAGTTCTTTAGTTTAATTTGGTCCCAGCTATTTATCCTTGTTTTTATTGCATTTTCTTTTGGGTTCTTGGTCATGAAATCCAGACTGGTGGAATGGAATAAAGAATCCAGAAATAAACCCAAATACTTACAGCCAGCTGATCTTTGACAAAGCAAACAAAAACATTAAGTGGGGAAAGGACACCCTTTTCAACAAATGGTGCTGGGTTAATTGGCTAGCCACACGTAGGAGAATGGAATTGGATCCTCATCTCTCACCTTATACAAAAATCAACTCAAGATGGATTAAAGACTTAAACCTAAGATCTGAAACTATAAAAATTCTAGAAGATAAAATTGGAAAAACCCTTCTAGACATTGGCTTAGACAAGGATTTCATGATAATCTTTCAATTATACCCCATTTATAGTATTCTAGAAACAGAGTAGTGTAGATTCTTCTTGGCTGCTGAAATTTTCTTCAAGGATGCTTGGAATCCATTACCAATTCCTGTTCTTTAGAACCCAGTAAAGGGAAAGTGATTCAATGCAGGCTATATTTTCTTGACGTCATCTTTTCTCTGCCATTAAGGTGAACTAAAGGAAGCAACACAATTCCATGTTTAGTCACAACAAAGTCAGACAAGCATTCTGCAGTAAGAAATTAGACAAGTTAACCAATCGTGATTAGCTTGTTTCTATATGG
>NW_020257578.1:0-7707 GCF_003255815.1 Theropithecus gelada
CCAGCCTGGGTGACAGAGAAAGACTTCATTTAAAAAAAAAAAAAAAAATAGATCCTTTGAGGAATGGCTGATTCCAGGGATACAGCAGGGAAAATATAAGACAAGCCTGGTACATTTTGTTGGGCCAGAAGGCAAGAACATGCTCAAAGGCTAACAGAGACACATCCAATGGACTTAGAGTAAGTTTAAAGGGTTTCCACAGAGCCTGAGTAAAATAATTTGATCATTAGAAACATTAATGACTATAACCTATTTTGAAACACTAAATAAATAAAAATGCAAGAGTTCACAGTGACTATTTTATTATTGTTATTATTATTTTTTTTTCTTTGTGAGACAGGGTCTCACTCTGCCTCCTAGGCTGGAGTGCAATGGCACAATCTCGGCTCACTGACTGCAACCTTCCCCTCCTGGCTCAACTGATTCTCCCACCTCAGCCTCCCAAGTAGCTGGGACTACAGGTGTGTACCACCACATCTGGCTAATTTTTAAATTTTTTGTAGAGATGGGGTCTCCCTATGTTGTGCAGGCTGGTGTTGAACTCCTGGGCTCCAGCAATCCACCTGCCTCAGCTTCCAAAGTGCTAGGATTATAGGCATAAGCCACTGCACCCAGCCATGACTATTTTTAAACAAGAAAAAAATACGATTTATTTGTCACTGTTGGAGGTGATTATTGTGGTCAATCTATCCTGAACATTAATTAAGCAGTTAGAAGGCATTGTGGTTCATTTCCAGCTGATGAAGGAAAATTTTTTACAAAAGAATGTAGAAGTACCGGAGAGGAGTTGACTCATGCCAGTAATCCCAGCACTTTGGGAGGCCGAGGCAGGAGGATCGCTTAGAGTCAAGAACATGAGACCAGCCTGGGCAACGTAGGAAGACCCTATCTCTACAAAAAATTTTAAAAATAAAAAAAATTGGCCGGGCGCGGTGGCTCAAGCCTGTAATCCCAGCACTTTGGGAGGCCGAGATGGGTGGATCACAAGGTCAGGAGATCGAGACCATCCTGGCTAACACGGTGAAACCCCGTCTCTACTAAAAATACAAAAAAATTAGCCGGGTGTGGTAGTGGGCGCCTGTAGTCCCAGCTACTCGGGAGGCTGAGGCAGAAGAATGGTGTGAACCCGGGAGGTGGAGCTTGTAGTGAGCCGAGATCGCACCACTGCACTCCAGCCTGGGTGACAGAGCAAAGACTCTGTCTCAAAAAAAAAAAAAAAAAGAGCCAGATATGGTGGTGCACTTGTAGCCCCCGCTACTCTGGAGGATGAGGCAGGAGGATCTCTTGAGCCTAGGAAGCCAAGGCTGTGGTAAGCCATGATCACACCACTGCACTCCAGGGCGACAGAGTTAGACCCTATCCCTAAAAAAATAAAAATAAAAACAGACCGGGTGTGACGGCTCACCCCTGTAATCCCAACACTTTGGGAGGCCAAGGCGGGTGGATCACAAAGTCAGGAGTTTGAGACCAGCCTGGCCAAGATGGTGCAACCCCGTCTCTACTAAAAATACAAAAATTAGCCGGGTGCAGTGGCAGGCACCTGTAGTCCCAGCTACTCGGGAGGCTGAGGCAGGAGAATCACTTGAACCCAGGAGGCGGAGGCTTCCGTGAGCCGAGATCATGCCACTGCACTCTAGCCTGGGCAACAGAGCAAGACTCCGTCTCAAAAATAAATAAATAAATGAAATAAAAAATAAAAGCAAATAAAACTTGCCATTTTGTAACCCCCAAGGAAATAACAGAGTCAGGCAAGGATCATCAGTGGATGCTAAACCATTAGGTGAAAGGTTGTAGGGAAATGGGATGTTTGCCCTGTGCCAATGTATCATCTAGAGATACCTTGAATTTTGCAAAGGGGGGAATACATCTTTTCCGTGGAGAGATCTGGTGGTCACAGTCTTAATTGAGAGATCAAATTTAGCATCACTAAAAGTGAGACGACCAGACATTATGTGGCCCTTGATGAGGAGCACTGGGATATTCAAAGTTTTCCCCACGAAGTGTTGTGGCCATTGTGTTTAACCTGGATGTGATTGTGTCTTTAGATTTAACTTCCAACATGCAGGAAAAATAAGGAATAGAGGACTGTGCTGAGTAATACCACAAGGAAGCAACCAGATGAATTCAGAAGGTGCAACATTCTACAAACTACCTGACCAGAGCTCTTCCAAAAGTCAGTATCTTGTATGGGGAGATTATTCTAGATTTTAAAAAGATTAATGAGGCCAGGTGCGGTGGCTAACGCCTGTAATCCCAGCACTTTGGGAGGCCAAGGCAGGTGGATCACCTGAGGTCAGGAGTTCGAGATCAGCCTCAACTCCATCTCTACTAAAAATACAAAATTAGCCGGGCGTGGTGGTGCATGCCTGTAATCCCAGCTACTCGGGAGGCTGAGGCACGAGAATTGCTTGAACCTGGGAGGCAGAGGTTGCAGTGAGCCGAGATCACGCCATTGCACTCCAGCCTGGGCAACAAGAGCGAAACTCCATCTCAAAAAAAAAAAAAAAAAAAAGATTAATGAGACATACTAAGCAAATGTAATGCATGAAACTTAATTGGATCCTATTTTAAGAAAATAGAGGCTGAAGGCTGGGCGTGGTGGCTCACGCCCGTAATCCCAGCACTTTGGAAGGCCGAGAGGTAGGCAGATCTATGAGGTCAGGAGATGGAGACCATCCTGGCTAACACGGTGAAACCCTGTCTCTACTAAAAATACAAAAAAACTAGCCGGGTGTGGTGGCGGGCGCCTGTAGTCCCAGCTACTCGGGAGGCTGAGGCAGGAGAATGGCGTAAACCCGGGAGGCGGAGCTTGCAGTGAGCCGAGATCGAGCCACTGCACTCCAGCCTGGGTGACAGAACGAGACTCCATCTCAAAAAAATAAATAAATAAAATAAAATAAAAAAGAAAATAGAGGCTGGGCACGGGGACTCACACCTGTAATCCCAGCACTTTTGGAGGCCAAGGCGGGCAGATCACTTGACCCCAGGAGTTTGAGACCAGCCTGGGCAACATGGTGAAACTTCATCTCTACAAAAAATACAAACAAACAAAACAAAATAGCCGGGTGTAGTGACGTGCACCTGTAGTCCCAGCTATCCAGGAGCTGAGGTGGGAGGATCATCTGAGTCCGGGAAGTCGAGGCTGCAGTGAGCCAGGATCGTGTCACTGCACTCCAGCCTGGGTGACAGAGTGAGACCTTGTTTAAAAAAAAAAAAAAAAAAAGAGAGAAAGAAAAGAAAAAGAAAATAGCAATACAAGACATCTGGGGGGAACAATTGTAGAAATTTGAATGTGAACCAGATATTAGATAATAGTAGGAAATAACTATTCATTTTCTCCTATGATTATCATTGTGGTTATGTAGGACAATGTTCTTGTTCTTAGGAGAAGCAGGAGGAAGAATTTAGGAGTGAAATGTTGTGATGTCTGCAATTTACTTTTCTTTTTGGGGGGTAGTGGGGGAGATGGGGTCTCACTCTGTTGCCCAGGCTGGAGTGCAAAAGTGCAATCTTGGCTCACTACAACCTCTACCTCTTGGGCTCAAACAATCCTCCGACCACAGCCTCCTGAGTAGCTGAAACTACAGGTGCGTGCCACCACATCTGGCTAATTTTTGTATTTTTTGTAGAGACAGGGTCTTGTTATGTCGTCCAGGCTGATCTCCAACCGCAGTCCGCCCACCTCAGCCTCTCAAAGTGCTGGGATTACAGGCATGAGCCACAGCGCCCTGCAAATTTACTTTTTTTTCTTTCTTTTTTTGAAATGGAGTCTTGCTCTGTCACCCAGACTGGAGTGCAGTGGCACCATCTTGGCTCACTACAACCTCTACCTCGAGGGTTCAAGTGATTCTCCTGCCACAGCCCCCGAGTAGCTGGGATTACGGGTGCCTACCACTGCGCATGCCCAGCTAATTTTTGTATTGTTAGTAGGGACAGGGTTTCGTCATATTGGCCAGGTTGGTCTTGAACACCTGACCTCAGGTGATCCGCCTGCCTCAGCCTTCCAAAATGGTGGGATTATAGGCATGAGCCACTGCGCCCGGCCCAAATTTGCTTTCAAATAATCCAGCAAAAAGAAAAAATAAAATAGAGAAACAGCTAGGTAGATACACACAACAAACATGGCAAAATATTAACAGTTGTTACATTTAAGTTGTGGTTATGCTGATGTTTGTTGTACCATGGCTTCAATGTTTCCATAAGTCTCAAATTTTTCAAAATAGAAGGTTAAATAATGGTTGAAGAAATAATGGAATTAGAAAATCACCATTCTGTAACAATCGTAGTAATAACTAATTAGGCAAGATTCATCAGTCTGCGAGGTACAGTGGCTCATGCCTGTAATCCCAATACTTTGGGAGACTGAGGCAGGGAGATCACTTGAAGTCAGGAGTTTGAGACCAGCCTGGCCAACATGGTGAAACCCCATCTTTACCAAAAATATAAAAAGTAGCCGGGCGTGGTGGTGCATGCCTGTAATCCCAGCTACTCGGGAGGCTGAGGCAGAAGAATCGCTTGAACCCGGGAGGCGGAGGTTGCAGTAAGCCGAGATCATGCCACTGCACTCCAGCCTGGGAGATAGAGCGAGAGGTCTACCCCAAAAATAAATAAATACATAAATAAAAGATTCATCAATGGGTCCTAAAACCACTGGGTAAAAATTTGAAGACAAACAGGATATTTACATAGTCCCAGTATATTTATACACAAATTATTAGTTGTAAAAGGGGGAAAATGGTAATTTTACAGTGAAGACTACCAACAAACACCACTTTAAGCAGGGATCAAGGTTAGCATCACGGGTTATGGGACCAACAGACCTCGTGTGCCCCCTGCCATGATACACAAAGACATCGCATCGCTTCAGAGATCTTCTGGCCAAACACTTATAACCTGAATCAAATCATGAGGAAACATCGGACAACCCCAAATTGAGGGACATTCCAAAAGCAGTGCAAGCCTGAACTCTTCAAAAGTGCCAATGTCATGAAAGACAAAGAAAGAAAGGCTGAGAAAATGTTCTAGACTGAAGGAGATGAAAGAGCCACAATGATGGAATACAATGTTCCTGGATTGGATCCTAGATCAGAGAGAAAAATTACTCAAACGACATGTTTTGTTTTTGTTTTTGTTTTTGTTTTGTTTTGAGACAGGGTCTCACTCTGTCACCCAGGCTGGAGTGCAGTGACGTGATCACTTCTCACTGCAGCCTCGACCTCCCCAGGCTCAGGTGATTCTCCCACCTCAGCCACCCAAGGAGCTGGGACTACAGGCGTGCACCACCATGCCTGGCTAATTTTTTTTTT
This sequence comes from Theropithecus gelada, assembly GCF_003255815.1. NCBI lineage: Eukaryota > Metazoa > Chordata > Mammalia > Primates > Cercopithecidae > Theropithecus > Theropithecus gelada. The sequence continues at coordinate 5,307 of NW_020257578.1, forward strand.
TTTTTTTTTTGTAGAGATGGGGTTTCACCATGTTGCCCAGGCTAGGCCTCTAACTCCTGGGCTCAAGGGATCCGCCCACCCACCTCAGCCTCCTAAAATGCTAGGATTACAGGTGTGAGCCACCACACCAGCCTCTTTTTGTTTCTTTTTCCGGGGGGATGGGAAGGGCCAAATTTTAAAATGGTTGTATATTAGAAAAGAGTGTTACATTAATGTTAAAATCCTGAATTTGAGAACAGTATTGTGATTCTGTAAAACAATGTCTTTGTCCTTAGGAAAGACAAACTTTTTAGAGGCAAAGGGGCATGTGGTCTGTCATTAATCTCAATGGATAAGAACATACATGTTATTAATTATTAATTTTTTTAGATGGAGTCTTGTCCTGTCGCCCCAGCTGGAGTGCAATGGCATCATCTCAGCTCATTGCAACCTCTGCCTCCTGGGTTCAAGCGATTCTCCCACTTCAGTCTCCCGAGTAGCTGGGATTGCAGGCATGAGCTACCATGCCCAGATAATTTTTGTATGTTTAGTAGAGACAGGGCTTCACCATGTTGGCCAGGCTGGTCTTGAACTCCTGACCTGAGGTGATTTGCCCGCCTTGGCCTCCCAAAGTGCTGGGATTACAGGCGTTAGCCACCGTGCCCAGCCATATTAATTTATATGTCTAGAGAGAGTGAGTGATAGACCAAATGTGACATAACGTAATCAGTTGATGAATCTGGATGAAGGGAACACAGCAGTGTTTACACTATTCTTGCAACTCTATCATAAATTTTAAATTATTTCTGAATAAAAACTTTTTTTTTTTTTTTTTTTGAGACGGAGTCTCGCTCTGTCGCCCAGGCTGGAGTGCAGTGGCCAGATCTCAGCTCACTGCAAGCTCCACCTCCCGGGTTTACGCCATTCTCCTGCCTCAGCCTCCCGAGTAGCTGGGACTACAGGCGCCTGCCACCTCGCCCGGCTAAGTTTTCATATTTTTTAGTAGAGACAGGGTTTCACCGTGTCAGCCAGGATGGTCTCGATCTCCTGACCTCGTGATCCGCCCGTCTCAGCCTCCCAAAGTGCTGGGATTACAGGCTTGAGCCACCGCGTCCGGCCTAAAACTTTGTTTTGAAAATCTAAGTTAGACCTAGACTATTTGCGAAGGCAGCTTCTAATTTTGGCAGGAGCTAAAAGCATGGAGATGAAGAGGAAATTAAATCTTGATACAATAAAGTTACTTTTTCGGGGAGACAGGGTCTCACTTGCCCAGGCTGGAGTGCAACAGCTTGAGTGCAACAGCTTGATAACGGCTCACTGCAACCTCTGCCTCCTGGGCTCAAGGGATCCTTCCACCACAGCCTCTCCCGTAGCTGTAACCACAGCTGTACATCACCACATCTGGCTAAATTTTGCATTTTTTGTGGAGACGGGGTTTCACCATGTTGCCCAGACTGGTCTTGAACTCCTGGGCTCAAGTGATCTGTCTGCCTCAGCCTCCCAAAGTGCTGAGATTACAGGTGTGAGCTACTGCGCCTAGCCTAAAGTTACTTTTTTTTTTTTTTTTTTTTTTTTTTTTGAGACGGAGTCTCGCTCTGTGGCCCAGGCTGGAGTGCAGTGGCCGCATCTCAGCTCACTGCAAGCTCCGCCTCCTGGGTTCACACCATTCTCCTGCCTCAGCCTCCCGAGTAGCTGGGACTACAGGCGCCCGCCACCTCGCCCGGCTAGTTTTTTGTATTTTTTAGTAGAGACGGGGTTTCACCGTGTTAGCCAGGATGGTCTCGATCTCCTGACCTCATGATCCACCCGTCTCGGCCTCCCAAAGTGCTGGGATTACAGGCTTGAGCCACCGCGCCCGGCCTACTTTTTTTTTTTTTTGAGACCGAGTTTCACTCTTGTTGCCCGGGCTGGAGTACAATGGCACAATCTCGGCTCACCGAAACCTCGGCCTCCCAGGTTCAAGTGATTCTCCTGCCTCAGCCTCCCAAGTAGCTGGGATTACAGGCATGCACCACCATGCCTGGCTATTTTTGTATTTTTAGTAGAGACAGGGTTCTCCATGTTGGTCAGGCTCGTCCTGACCTCACGTGATCTGCCCGCCTCGGCCTCCCAAAGTGCTGGGATTACAGGTGTGAGCCACCGCTCCCAGCCCTAAAGTTACTTTTATTTAAATATCTTTATTGGCTGGGTGGTGGTGCGTGCCTGTAATTCTAGCATGTGGGAAGGCCAAGGTGGGAGGATCACTTGAGGCAAGGAGTTCATAACCAGCCTAGACAACATAATGAGACCCTGTCTTTACCAAAAAAATTTTTAATTAGCCAGAAGTGGTGGTGCACACCTACATAAATAAATAAATAAATGTATAAATATAGAAAATTATTGCCCTGGTATTTCTTTCAGTTTTTTTTTTTTTTTTTTTTTT
>NW_020257578.1:12279-45493 GCF_003255815.1 Theropithecus gelada
AAGGGAAGGGAAGGGAAGGGAAGGGAAGGGAAGGGGAGGGGAGGGGAAGGGAGGGGAGGGAAGGGAAGGGAAGGGAAGGGAAGGGAAGGGAAGGGAAGGGAAGGGAAGGGAAGGGAAGGGAAGGGAAGGGGAAAAGAAAAGGGGAGGGGAGGGAAGGGAAGGAGGGAAGGAAAGGAAAGAAAAGATAGAAAAGAAAGGTGGCTCATGCCTGTAATCCCAGCATTTTGGGAGGGCGAGGCGGGCAGATCACTTGAGGCCATGAGTTCGAGATCAGCCTGGCCAACATGGCCACTGTCTCTACTAAAAATTACAAAAATTAGCCGGGCATGGTGTCTTCTCGCGCCTATAATCCCAGCTATCCCTTGAACCTGGAGGTGGAAGTGGCAGTGAGCTGCACATTGCGCTACTGCACTCCAGCCTGGGGTACAAGAGCGAGACTCCGTTTCAAAAAAAAAAAAAAAAAAAGAAACAAAAAGTGTGCCTTAAAATAGATGAAGTACTGTATTATTATTTTTATTAGAGGTCTAGAGCCAGAACTAGTTAGCATTTTGTGCCTCCAGATTCAAATTCCAGGTCTACCATTTATTCCTTGGGTGACTTTTTTTTGGCGGGGGGAGGAGGACAGGGTCTCACCTTGTCGCCCAGACTGGAGTGAAGTGCCACGAACTCGGCTCACCGCTACCTCCGCCTACCGGGTTCAAGCAATTCTCCTGCCTCAGCCTCCCGAGTAGCTGGGATTACAGGCGCGCGCCACTACCGCCCGGCTAATCCTTGCGTGACTTTAAGCAAGATACTTGATCTCTCTGTGCCTCAGTTTCCTCACCCGCAGAATGAGTATCAATAGTTCCTCCTACACCAAACTGTATGGGCTATTATTAAATATGCGAATACTCAGAAAGTACCTGGTACAAAGTAGCGCTATTACTGCTATTATTTAGAACAAAGTTATTGTTTCCAGGTTTGGAGGTGGGCTGGCGGAGGGAGGAGAAGACGCACAGGTCCGCCTTTCAGAAAAGAGATCCACGCTTTACCCTGCCTCGCAAGTGGACTGGGCCCGGGATCCGGAGCCCCGCCCCCTCCACGCCCCGCCCCGCCCCGCCCCGCTCCGCTCTTGCTGGCCGAGACTCTGCGCTACTCTCGCGCATTTTGAAAGTGCGCGAGCTCCGACCGAGACCTGGGCCGGCGGTTGGTCGGCCGAAACCATCTGCTGCGTTACATGGGGGGAGGTCAGCGCCTATACAGCCACATTTTTTGCAATCTTCAGCTTTTCAGGCCTGGGTCCTGGTTTTATTTTAGCTTTCAGAGCTTCTCTGCAGGCTCGAATTTCCAAGAGGCAGCCCGAGTCCCTGGGGAGAGGGTCATCGTGGCTCACCTCGGCGCCTTCCACCTCTGGACGGGCAACCGGTGGGAGAGGACGCCGGTGGGCGGGGGGAAGGAGGCGGCCCTAGCGCCATTTTGTGGGAGCGAAGCGGTCGCTGGGCTGCGCTTGGGTCTGTCGCTGCCTCGGTGTCCCTGTCGGGCTTCCCAGCAGCGGCCTAGTGGGTGAGTCGCGGAGCCTTCTCACTGAGGATGCCGTAGGTGCTTCGGCTCCCGCATTGGGGTGGCCCGAGGCGGACGCAGCGGCTTCGGCCCCTGCCCCGGGATGTGAGTCGTGAGACCGGGCCTAGTTCTGCCCGAGCGGGCTCGCGCGGGAGCGTCGTCAGGTCCGGGCACAGGGAGGCCGCTGGTGCAGAAACGGGGAGCTGGGCCCGTGGTGCCGCGGAGGCTGAGGCGGAGGTTGGCCCCGGACCCGGACAATGCTGGAGCCTTCGGTACTTTGTACTCCGAGGGACGCTGCCAGCTCGGGCCTGGTGCTCCTGCGCCCCACCCCGGGCCGCGCTGAGAAACTCCTCCCTCGGCTGGCACGCGCGGGCTTCTGGGAGGCGGCGGCCGGCTCCGCCAGGACCTGTCGCCGCGGGCCTTGCGGCTCGGGCTCATGGAGCTCCCGGAAGCTCCAGAATGAGGAACAGAGAAGAACTTTTCTCCTGTTCTTTACACCTGATTCACTGCCCATATTCAGTCTTCAGGTTCAGCTGATGGATCGCTTGCTTAGGAAGATCGACTTGGACCCATCACGCCCATGCCTCAGCCAGTTAGGCTCTTCCCCTACTTTCAGGATTACTTAACGACTTCCACGATGGTCATAAAATAGCTACTGTTTATTGTTCCCTTGCATACCCCAGCTTGTAACCAGAAAGCCACGTTGGACTCAGTTTCAGTACCTGACGCATCTATAAGCCTTCAGGGAAAGTTTTTTGAATGAATGAACTGGCGAGGCATCAGATTTTGACAGGAAATCACTACCCTTACCTTCACCTCGTCATTTTTCAGAGATAACCAATGCATGTACGAATCCAGACAAGAATTTTTCTGGAAGTCAGAACACTAAGATGGTTTGGGTATTATCGTTATAAGGAAACAGTTACTGTGACGTGAATGTTGTTCATTCATATCTCTTTTCCCTTTAAGAAAAGTAAAAGATGTCTGAATATATTCGGGTAACCGAAGATGAGAACGATGAGCCCATTGAAATACCATCGGAAGACGATGGGACGGTGCTGCTGTCCACGGTCACAGCCCAGTTTCCAGGGGCGTGTGGGCTTCGCTACAGGAATCCAGTGTCTCAATGTATGAGAGGTGTCCGACTGGTAGAAGGAATTCTGCATGCCCCCGATGCTGGCTGGGGAAATCTGGTGTATGTTGTCAACTATCCGAAAGGTTTGTTACTATTTGGTTTTGTAATCATGCTGAAATGTGGTCGGGTGTGTGTCTCATCCATGGATCTTAGCCTTGTTTCCTGGCAGAATGTCTCCTGTAACTTCAGTATTTCCTTGAACTTCACTATTAGACAAGTTTGGAAGACCATGAGTCTAAATTTATGGAAACTGGGGATCATAGATCATTTTGAAAGAGAAAGCAATGTATTTTAAAAATATCTGAATAAGCTTTACCAAGTTGATGCCAAATTTAAGGAATTACTAATAATGTTTTGCGCTTCTATCAGTGTTGTAAATAGATTCTTCTGGAGTGCTCGAGTATTTGGATTTGATCATTGTCCTTTTGGTCTTACATCATTCATTTGGCACATGTGACGTCATTTCTTCCCTTAAATGAACAAACAGTTGCAGTAGCCAAATCTTGAGTTAGTGTAGTTCCAATTACAATTTTGAGGTTCTAGTCTTATCCTTCTCGCTGCCTCTTAGCACTGATGTTCTAAATCTAAGAAAAGGAAGCATGAGAAATAGCTAATTTTCGCATTTTGAAGTAGTGTACTGTTAATAGTCGATCTGTGTGTTCCTTTTATTATAACTTGGTATTGCAACAAAGTCTTATCAAATTTGGTCAGTATGCAAGACACTCTTTTACATGTGTAGAAAAACTTTAGGGCCAGGCACGGTGGCTCATGCTTGTAATCCCAGCACTTGGGAGGCCGAGGCGGGTGGATCACCTGACGTCAGGAGTTTGAGACCAGCCTGGCCAACATGATGAAACCCAATCTCTATTAAAAACAAAAAATTAGTTGGATGTGGTGGGTGCCTGTAATCCTAGCTACTCTGGAGGCTGAGGCAGGAGAAGAATCGCTTGAACCAGGAGGCGGAGGTTGCAGTGAATAGATTATGCCATTGCACTCCAGCCTGAGCAACAAGAGCGAAACTCCGTCTCAAAACAAAAAGAAAAAAAAACGAAAACAAAAATTAGCTGGGTGTGGTGGCGGGTGCCTTGTAGTCCCAGCTACTCTGGAGGCTGAGGCAGGAGAATCGCTTAAACCTGGGAGGCAGAGATTACAGTGAGCTGAGATTGCGCCACTGCACTCCAGCCTGGGTGACAGAGCAAGACTTTGTCTCAAAAAAATATATAATGAAATAATAATAATAATTAATAATGTAAACTGGGGGTTTTTAGTATGCTGTTTCTTCAGCCATTGGGTATAGATTAATATTTACCCAAATTTAAAATGTCAGGCTGGGTACAGTGGCTCACACCTGTAATTCCAGCACTTTGGGAAGCTGAGGTGAGCAGATCACCTGAGGTCCGAAGTTCAAGACCAGCCTAGCCAACGTGGTGAAACCCCGTCTCTACTAAAAATACAAAACTTAGACAGGCGCGGTGGTTTGCATCTGTAGTCTTAGTTACTGGGGAGGCTGAGGCAGGAGAATTGCTTGAACCCAGGAGGTGGAGGTTGCAGTAAGCCGAGATGGTGCCACTGCTCTCCAGCCTGGGCAGCAGAGCGAGACACCGTCTCAAAAAAAAGAAAAAAATGTCATTTAATTTATCTCTCCAGGCCGGACGCAGTGGCTCACACCTGTAATCCCAGCTACTCAGGAGACTGAGGCAGGAGAATCACTTAATCACTTGAACCCAGGAGGCCGAGGTTGCCCCGAGGGGAGATTACACCACTGCACTCCAGCCTGGGTGACAGAATGAGAATCCGTCTCAAAAAAAAAAAAAAATTATCTCCCTTTCTCTTCTAAATAACCTAAGGTTAAGGTTATGTAGGAGTTTTTTGTTGTTATTGTTTGTTTTTTGAGATGGAGTCTTGCTCTGTCACCCAGGCTGGAGTGCAGTGGCGTGATCTTGGCTCACTGCAACCTCTGCCTCTTGGGTTCAGGCAATTCTCCTGCCTCAGCCTCCCAAGTAACTGGGATTACAGGCGCCTGCCACCGAGCCCGGCTAATTTTTTTGTGTGTTTTTAGCATAGATGGAGTTTCACCATCTTAGCCAGGCTGGTCTTGAACTCTTGACCTTATGATCCACCTGCCTCAGCCTCCCAAAGTGCTGGGATTACAGGTGTGAGCCACCATGCCCAGCTGGTTGTGTTTTTTTAAGTAAGCCAAACTTTTGGTTTCTTTTTCTTTTTTGAAATTAGAGATGGGGGCTCTTGCTCTGTTGCCTAGGCATATTGTAGTGGCTGTTCATAGACACCCTGCAGCCTCAAACTCCTGGACTCTAAGGCAGGAGTTTGTTGGAACTTCCTTCCTCAGCCTCCTGAGTTGTTGGAACTTACAGGCATATACACCACTGTGCCTGGTTTTCCGTTTTATTGCAAAAGCTGTGTATTGTCTAATGTTTAGGAAAGATAAAAGTTAAATCTACATCGGGAGATACAAGTTGCTGATACTTAAAGTCAAAGTGAAGTAGAATTATTTTTGTTTTGATGAACCTTTTGAGAGAGATTGTAATCTGGAAGTACTACAAAAAACAAAATTGGAAATCACTGAATTTGCACCAGAAAAGCACCTCAGACACTAAACTTAAGCCTTTATTCTGTCCTCTAGAGCAAAAATCACTTCTTGCAAGTTTTCAGTGTCTTACTCTTCTTAGAGTCTTCTTTTTGCTTCTCATTTCTGGATGTAGGAGGTAGTGTTTTTGAAGAAGTGCTAAGTCTAAAAGGTTTCTGCTCATTTTATTTAGATAACAAAAGAAAAATGGATGAGACAGATGCTTCATCAGCAGTGAAAGTGAAAAGAGCAGTCCAGAAAACATCCGATTTAATAGTGTTGGGTCTCCCATGGAAAACAACTGAACAGGACCTGAAAGAGTATTTTAGTACCTTTGGAGAAGTTCTTATGGTGCAGGTAAACTTCGATTGCATCAAACAGTTTTTCTTTACAGTGAAGGAGCATCTAGCATTTATTTATTGGTATACATAGAGATGGGGTCTCACTATGTTGCCTATGCTCTGGTGTTGAACTCCTGGGCTCAAACTGTCCTCCCACCTCAACCCCAGTGTGCTGAGCCATGATGCCTTAGCCACATTCTTGTTACTTTTTTTTTTTTTTTTTGGAGACCAAGTCTCACTTTGCTGTCCAGGCTGGAGTGCAGTGGCACTATCTTGGCTCACTGCAAACCTCCACCTCCTGGGTTTAAGCGATTTCTCCTGTCTTAGCCTCCTGTATTTGGGATTACAGGCGCACATCATCACGCCTGGCTAATTTTGTATTTTTTAGTAGAGACAGGGTTTCACCAGTTGGCCAGGCTGTTCTTGAACTCCTGACCTCAGGTGATCCACCTGTCTTGGCCTCCCAGTGCTGTGATTACAGGTGTGAGCCACCGTGCCCGGCCATATTCTTGTTATTTGAATGGCACTGTACTTCCTGTTACACAGATGATACTTCCAATATTTGTTATATTTACACACATATCTTGTACTCTATATTATTGCCTTCAATATTGTAAAATCCTGCTGTTGCATGAAGGCTTAAGGGAATTAGGTGATAATAGCTTTTTATCTTTGAATTCGTTCTAAGACATTCTGTTAAAATCCTGTTGTGGTGGCTCATGCCTGTAATCCCAGCATTTTGGTAGGCTGAGGTGGGAGGATTGCTTGAGGCCAGGAGTTCAAGACCACCTTAGCCAACATAATCCAGACTCAGTTTCTCTTTTTTTCTTTTTGGAGACAGGGTCTGGCTGTGTCAGCCAGGCTCTAGAGTGCAGTGGTGCAATTTAGGCTTGCTGCAACCTCTGCCTCCTGGATTCAAGCTATTCTTGTGCTTCAGCCTGCCAAGTAGCTGGGACTACAGACGCATGCCACTATACCTGGCTAATTTTTGTATTTTTTGTAGAGATAGAGTTTCACTGTGTTGCCCAGGCTGGACTTTAACTCCTGTGCTCAAGTTATCCACCCTCCTCAGCCTCCCAAAACGCTGGGAGTACAGGTGTGAGCCACCACGCCTGGCCCCATCTCTCTTTTTTTTAAGAACTCAAAAACATTTCTGTTGTATAAGTGAGTTTTGCTCTATTGTTAACACGGTATGGATTCAATATTAACCTCCTTGTTTTTACTCTGAAGACTAACTTGGTTTAAGTTTTAAACAACTGCATCCAGTTAAAACCATTCAAATTGTTTTTTAAGGAACTATGATTTGGGCGTGGAGTGTGTATGTGTACTGTTAGAGTAAACTTAAATCATCCTTTCTAGGTCAAGAAAGATCTTAAGACTGGTCATTCAAAGGGGTTTGGCTTTGTTCGTTTTACGGAATATGAAACACAGGTGAAAGTAATGTCACAGCGACATATGATAGATGGACGATGGTGTGACTGTAAACTTCCTAATTCTAAGGTACTTGGGTCTGTGCTTTGGGATTTTTTGCTGACAAACTTCCTTAGAAGATTGTAAGATAAAATGTAAACACACTTAGAAAAGATAGTGGTAGGGTGTGTTCATGAAATCCTTTTGTCTTGTTGAAGTCTTTGGCCCTTAATGCATGCTGAATATTTTATGCTTGTTTGAAATATTTAGTTTATTACTTCTCCAAATGAAACCTTTGTTCATTTTGTTCTTCCTTTTTGTTATGCATGGAAAAGAGGAAAGATTATTTGTCAAGTTAACAGTTTCTTTTTTTTTTTTTTTTTTTTTTTTGAGACGGAGTCTCGCTGTGTCACCCAGGCTGGAGTGCAGTGGCCGGATCTCAGCTCATTGCAAGCTCCGCCTCCCAGGTTTTTACGCCATTCTCCTGCCTCAGCCTCCCGAGTAGCTGGGACTACAGGCGCCCACCACCTCGCCCGGCTAGTTTTTTGTATTTTTTAGTAGAGATGGGGTTTCACTGTGTTAGCCAGGATGGTCTCGAACTCCTGACCTCGTGATCCGCCCCTCTCGGCCTCCCAAAGTGCTGGGATTACAGGCTTGAGCCACCGCGCCCGGCCTAACAGTTTCTTACATAGTTATATGTTAAAACATAAAGACAATCAGAATACGTACATTAATCTTGTTATAAAGGCCTTTTTCCAAGCAAACAAATAACATTTGCTTATTTGGAACATCATCATCTTTGCCAGGAGATTGCGTATTTATTGATTTTCTCAAATCCAAATACAGTCATGCGTCACATGGCAAAGTTCATCAGTCAGCAGCAGACCACGTGTACAGCAGTGGTCCCATAAGATTATAACACTGTTTTTATGGTACCCTTTCTATGTTTAGATACACAGATACTTACCATCATGTTACAGTCAGTCACCTACAGTGTTGAGTACAGTAACTTGGAAGTTTGTGGCCTGGGAGCAATAGGTTATACCATCTAGCCTAAGTGTGGGGTAGGCTGTGCTATCTGGGTTTATATGATGTTTGCACAATGACGATCTTTTGTTTGTTTGTTTGTTTTTTTGAGACAGTGTCTCACTTTGTCGTCCAGGCTGGAGTACAGTGGTGCGATCTCAGCTCACTGCAAGCTCCACCTTCTGGGTTCACACCATTCTCCTGCCTCAGCCTACTGAGTAGCTGGGACTACAGGCGCCTGCCAACACGCTTGGCTGATTTTTTGTATTTTTAGTAGAGATGGGGTTTCGCCATGTTAGCCAGGATGGTCTTTTTTTTTTTTTTTTTTTTTTTTTTTTTTTGAGACGGAGTCTCACTCTGTCACCTAGGCTGGAGTGCAGTGACAGGATCTCAGCTCACTGAAAGCTCCGCCTCCTGGGTTTACGCCATTCTCCTGCGTCAGCCTCCCAAGTATCTGGGACTACAGGCGCCTGCCACCTCGCCCGGCTAGTTTTTTGTATTTTTTAGTAGAGACGGGGTTTCACCGGGTTAGGCAGGATGGTCTCGATCTTCAGACCTTGTGATCCGCCCGTCTCGGCCTCCCAAAGTGCTGGGATTACAGGCTTGAGCCACCGCGCCCGGCCGCCAGGATGGTCTTAATCTTCTGACCTCATGATCTGCCCAGCCACTGCGCCTGGCTTTTTTTTTTTTTTTTTTTTTTTTTTTGAGATGGAGTTTTGCTCTTGTTGCCCAAGCTGGAGTGCAATGGCGTGCTCTTGGGTCACTGCAATCTCTGCTTCCCAGGTGCCAGCAATTCTCCTGCCTCAGCTTCCCGAGCTTCTGGGATTACAGGCATGCACCACTATGCCTGGCTAACTTTGTATTTTTAGTAGAGATGGGGTTTCTCCATGTTGGTCAGGCTTATTTTGAACTCCTGACCTCAGGTGATCCACCTGCCTTGGCCTCCCAAAGTGTGGGGATTACAGGCGTGAGCCACTGTGCCCGGCCTTTTTTTTTTTTTTTTTTTTTTTTTTTTTTTTTTTTTTTTTTTTTTTTGAGATGGAGTTTTACTCTTGTTGCTCAGTCTAGAGTGCAAAGGTGCAATCTTGGCTCACTGCAACCTCCACCTCCTGGATTCAAGTGATTCTCCTGCCTCAGCCTCCCAAGATGCTGGGATTGCAGGCACCTGCCACCACACCCAGCTAATTTTTGTATTAGTAGAGCTGGGGTTTCACCATGTTGACCAGGCTGGTCTTGAACTCTGGACCTCAGGTGATCCACCCGCCTCGGCCTCTCAGAGTGCTGGGATTACAGGCGTTCACCACCACACCTGGCCACAATGATGAAATTGTGTAATGGCTCATGATACATTTCTCAGAACATATGTCCATCGTGATGTGATGCATGACTGTACTTTTGTAACTTAAAACGTTACTCTTCACTGAAGCCTTTTAAGAAAAAAAATGCTGATGCAAAAAATTAAGGGTATGTCTACTTCTTAATGATTCACTGCTATCCAAGGCAGAATGATTTTGTTATATCCCTTACCTTAATGCTTTTTTCATTGTTCATAACATATTTCTGAGGTTTTTTTCTTCCTTTTGATTTGATCAGCAAAGCCAAGATGAGCCTTTGAGAAGCAGAAAAGTGTTTGTGGGGCGCTGTACAGAGGACATGACTGAGGATGAGCTGCGGGAGTTCTTCTCTCAGTATGGGGATGTGATGGATGTCTTCATCCCCAAGCCGTTCAGGGCCTTTGCCTTTGTTACATTTGCAGATGATCAGGTATTTTTTTCCTTAACAATATGTCCCGACCAGGCGTGGTGGCTCATGCTTGTAATCCCAGCACTTTGGGAGGCTGAGGTGGGCGGATCACGAGGTCAGGAGATCAAGACCATCCTGGCCAACATGGTGAAACCCTGTCTCTATTAAAATTAAAAAAAAAAAAAATTAGCTGGGTATGGTGGTGCACGCCTGTCGTCGCAGCTACTCTGGAGCCTGAGGTAGGGGAATCACTTGAACCCAGGAGGTGGAGGTGGCAGTGAGCTGAGATCACGCCACTGCACTCCAGCCTGGTGACAGAGCAAGACTGTCTCAAAAAAAATATGTCCCAGGTAATTAGGTAATTTCTCTTGAACATTTCCCATCCAGCTAATTGCTAGTCTTAGCTGAGTTTTCTGACCTTGTAAGATGTAGGGTGTATGGGCCTAGACGTTTGTGATACCTGTATCTGATATCCCAAATGTAATATTTTTTTTTTTTTTTTTTTTTTTTTTTTTTTTTTGAGACGGAGTCTCGCTCTGTCGCCCAGGCTGGAGTGCAGTGGCCGGATCTCAGCTCACTGCAAGCTCCGCCTCCCGGGTCTACGCCATTCTCCTGCCTCAGCCTCCCGAGTAGCTGGGACTACAGGCGCCCGCCACCTCGCCCGGCTAGTTTTTTGTATTTTTTAGTAGAGACGGGGTTTCACCGTGTTAGCCAGGATGGTCTCGATCTCCTGACCTCGTGATCCGCCCGTCTCGGCCTCCCAAAGTGCTGGGATTACAGGCTTGAGCCACCGCGCCCGGCCACCCAAATGTAATATTTTTAAAAAATCTAAAAGTAAGTATACCTTTAGATAGTTTTCAGTATGTGGCATTTGGGAATGTTATATACCGTTTTTTGTTTTGTTTTTTGTTTTTTGTTTGAGATTGGCCGGGCGCGGTGGCTCAAGCCTGTAATCCCAGCACTTTGGGAGGCCGAGGCGGGTGGATCACGAGGTCAGGAGATCGAGACTATCCTGGCTAACATGGTGAAACCCCGTCTCTACTAAAAAAATACAAAAAATTAGCCGGGCACGGTGGCGGGCGCCTGTAGTCCCAGCTACTTGGGAGGCTGAGGCGGGAGAATGGCGTGAACCCGGGAGGCGGAGCTTGCAGTGAGCCGAGATCACGCCACTGCACTCCAGCCTGGGAGACACAGTGAGACTCCGTCTCAAAAAAAAAAAAAAAAAAAAAAGAGATAGAGTTTCACTCTTGTTGCGCAGACTGGAGTGCAGTGGCGCAATCTCGGTTCACTGCAACCTCCACCTAATGGGTTCAAGCAGTTCTCCTGCCTCAGCCTCCCAAGTAGCTGGGATTACAGGCGCCTGCTACCACGCCTAGCTAATTTATTTGTATTTTTAGTAGAGACACGGTTTCACCATGTTGGCCAGGCTGGTCTCAAACTCCTGACCTCAGATGATCCGCCCACCTCAGCCTCCCTCCCAAAGTGCTGAGATGACAGGCGTGAGCCACCACGCCTGGCCATTTTTTTGTATCTTTAGTAGAGACGGGGTTTCACTGTTTTGGTCTGGCTGGTCCTGCACTCCTGACCTCAGGTAATCCATCTGCCTCAGCCTCCCAAAGTGCTGGGACTACAGGCGTGAGCCACTGCTCCCGCTCCTGGCCCCCCCCCCCCTTTTTTTTTTTGAGACAGGGTCTCACTCCCTTGCCCATGCTGGTGGAACACAGTGGTGTAATCAAAGCTCACTACATCCTAGAACTCCTGGGCTCAGCCTCCAGGGGAGGATCCTTCAGCTGCAGCCTCCTGAGTAGCTAGGACAGGTACATGCCACTATGCCCAGCTAATGTGGCATTTTGTGGGGTTTTTTAAATAGAGGTGGGGTCTCCCTGTGTTGTCCAGGCTGCCAGGCTAGTCTTCAACTCTTAGCCTTACACAGTCCTCCCACCTTGGCCTCCCAAAGCGCTAGGATTACAGGCATGAGCCACCATGTCCAGCCTATGTCTTTTGAAAATCGACGGAAATATCACTGCTGCTATTAATAAAACTAAAAGCTGTATTGGGGGTTTAAATGAAATGAGCAGTCATTGCTTATTTTTCCTCTGGCTTTAGATAAATTAATGCTTGTAATCTAAGTTTTGTTGCTACTTTAAATGTATGAATCAATGGTTTAATCTTTGTTTACATCCCTTATTTCTTATAGATTGCGCAGTCTCTTTGTGGAGAGGACTTGATCATTAAAGGAATCAGCGTTCATATATCCAATGCCGAACCTAAGCACAATAGCAATAGACAGTTAGAAAGAAGTGGAAGATTTGGTGGTAATCCAGGTGGCTTTGGGAATCAGGGTGGATTTGGTAATAGCAGAGGGGGTGGAGCTGGTTTGGGAAACAATCAAGGTAGTAATATGGGTGGTGGGATGAACTTTGGTGCATTCAGCATTAATCCAGCCATGATGGCTGCTGCCCAGGCAGCACTACAGAGCAGTTGGGGTATGATGGGCATGTTAGCCAGCCAGCAGAACCAGTCAGGCCCATCGGGTAATAACCAAAGCCAAGGCAACATGCAGAGGGAGCCAAACCAGGCCTTCGGTTCTGGAAATAACTCTTATAGTGGTTCTAATTCTGGTGCAGCAATTGGTTGGGGATCAGCATCAAATGCAGGGTCGGGCAGTGGTTTTAATGGAGGCTTTGGCTCAAGCATGGATTCTAAGTCTTCTGGCTGGGGAATGTAGGCAGTGGGGTTGTGGTTGGTTGGTATAGAATGGTGGGAATTCAAATTTTTCTAAACTCATGGTAAGTATATTGTAAAATACGTATGTACTAAGAATTTTCAAAATTGGTTTGTTCAGTGTGGAGTATATTCAGCAGTATTTTTGACATTTTTCTTTAGAAAAAGGAAGAGCTAAAGGAATTTTATAAGTTTTGTTACATGAAAGGTTGAAATATTGAGTGGTTGAAAGTGAACTGCTGTTTGCCTGATTGGTAAACCAACACACTACAATTGATATCAAAAGGTTTCTCCTGTAATATTTTATCCCTGGACTTGTCAAGTGAATTCTTTGCATGTTCAAAATGGAAACCATTGATTAGAACTACATTCTTTACCCCTTGTTTTAATTTGAACCCCACCATATGGATTTTTTTCCTTAAGAAAATCTCCTTTTAGGAGATCATGGTGTCACAGTGTTTGGTTCTTTTGTTTTGTTTTTTAACACTTGTCTCCCCTCATATACAAAAGTACAATATGAAGCCTTCATTTAATCTCTGCAGTTCATCTCATTTCAAATGTTTATGGAAGAAGCACTTCATTGAAAGTAGTGCTGTAAATATTCTGCCATAGGAATACTTCTGTCTACATGCTTTCTCATTCAAGAATTCGTCATCACGCATCACAGGCCGCGTCTTTGACGGTGGGTGTCCCATTTTTATCCGCTACTCTTTATTTCATGGAGTCGTATCAACGCTATGAACGCAAGGCTGTGATATGGAACCAGAAGGCTGTTTGAACTTTTGAAACCTTGTGTGGGATTGATGGTGGTGCCGAGGCATGAAAGGCTAGTATGAGCGAGAAAAGGAGAGAGCGCGTGCAGAGACTTGGTGGTGCATAATGGATATTTTTTAACTTGGCGAGATGTGTCTCTCAATCCTGTGGCTTTGGTGAGAGAGTGTGCAGAGAGCAATGATAGCAAATAATGTACGAATGTTTTTTGCATTCAAAGGACATCCACATCTGTTGGAAGACTTTAAGTGAGTTTTTGTTCTTAGATAACCCACATTAGTTGAATGTGTTAAGTGAAATGATACTTGTACTCCCCCTATCCCTTTGTCAACTGCTGTGAATGCTGTATGGTGTGTGTTCTCTTCTGTTACTGATATGTAAGTGTGGCAATGTGAACTGAAGCTGATGGGCTGAGAACATGGACTGAGCTTGTGGTGTGCTTTGCAGGAGGACTTGAAGCAGAGTTCACCAGTGAGCTCAGGTGTCTCAAAGAAGGGTGGAAGTTCTAATGTCTGTTAGCTACCCATAAGAATGCTGTTTGCTGCAGTTCTGTGTCCTGTGCTTGGATGCTTTTTATAAGAGTTGTCATTGTTGGAAATTCTTAAATAAAACTGATTTAAATAATATGTGTCTTTGTTTTGCAGCCCTGAATGCAAAGAATTCATAGCAGTTAATTCCCCTTTTTTGACCCTTTTGAGATGGAACTTTCATAAAGTTTCTTGGCAGTAGTTTATTTTGCTTCAAATAAACTTATTTGAAAAGTTGTCTCAAGTCAAATGGATTCATCACCTGTCATGCATTGACACCTGATACCCAGACTTAATTGGTATTTGTTCTTGCATTGGCCAAAGTGAAAAGTTTTTTTTTTTTGTTTTGTTTTTGTTTTTTGTTTTTGTTTTTTTTTTCTTTTGAAATCTAGTTTTGAATAAGTCTGGGTGACCGCACCTAAAATGGTAAGCAGTACCCTCCGGCTTTTTCTTAGTGCCTCTGTGCATTTGGGTGATGTTCTATTTACATGGCCTGTATAAATCTCCATTGGGAAATCATTCCTTCTAAAAAGATTATTTGGGAGAGTGGGCAAAATGTTGATTATTTTCTAATGCTTTGTAGCAAAGCATATCAATTGAAAAGGGAATATCAGTACCTTCCTAGTTTGGGATTTGAAAAGTGGAATTAATTGCAATAGGGATAAAGTAGAAGAAACCACAAATTATCTTGTGCCTGAAATCCATTAAGAGGCCTGATAGCTTTAAGAATTAGGGTGGGTTGTCTGTCTGGAAGTGTTAAGTGGAATGGGCTTCGTCCTCCAGGAGGTGGGGGAATGTGGTAACATTGAATAAAGTTGAATAAAATCACTTACAAAACTCAGACTCTCACAATGCATTGTTAAGTATGTAAAAGCAATAACATTGATTCTCTGTTGTACTTTTTTGTAACTAATTCTGTGAGAGTTGAGCTCATTTTCTAGTTGGAAGAATGCGACATTTGTTGTGTTAGTAGTTAATGCCCTTACCTAATTAGATTATGATAAATAGGTTTGTCATTTTGCAAGTTACGTGTTTTAAACATTTATAAATGAAGTCATCCTTTAGACTTGTAATCGCCACATTGTTTCATTATTTGGTTTCCTCTGTAAAGGGATCTTGAGTTGTTTTAATTTTTTTTTAATCTGCATCTAAATCTGCATGATTTCCAAACCCTGTACCATCTGAATTTTGCATTTTAGCACTTGCACTATTACTCAGCAGCAGTAACATGGTAACACTTAAAATGGTACTCGGGGACCTCCAAAGACTAAACTGACAAGCCTTCAAGAAGCCCAGGGGTAAGTTAACTTGTCGACGGCATGGTTTAATCCCTTCTTTACACTTGTGTAAATTTCAGTTACTGGTCTTAGAAGGCTTTCAATGTTGAGTAGCCTTTTATTAACATGTTTATGGTACTGCATAGATACGGGTATTTATTTTACCCTAAAAAGATTTTGAAGTTTAGAAGTACTTAAACTATTTGGCAAAGATTTGTTTTTAAAAATCTATTTGGTCATCTAAATGCATTCATTCTAAAAAATTTTTTGAACCAGCTAAATAAAAATTTTTTTTGACACCACAGTTTAGTGTCTGGAGTCTTACTGGAAAAACACGATTTCTTTTTATATGTGACATACAGATGCTGGAAAGTTACCTTTAAAGATTGAGTCTAAAAAAAGAAAATAAAAATTGAGTCTCAAGAAGTTGTACTTTATACTTTATATGCACAAGAGAAATGAGGCCAAGACTCACGGTAAACTTTTACATGGAATGTTAACTGTTAGACTGAAAAACTTGAATGTTAGCTATTCAAACCTTTTAGGAAGGAATAGGCACCTAAAATGAAATGAGATTTTTAAGGTTAAATCAGCACTTAAGTTTTGTCCTTAGTAGGAAAAAGTAGGAACTACTCCGTAATCCAAGAGATAATGTGTAATAGTAAGAATGATTTTGTTGTTGAGTACAAGCAAAGTAGCTCCTAACTGTGTATTAGTGTTCTGTACTTGACTCAACTGTTGTGTGATCTGTGCTCTTGTTAGGCATCACTGTGCCCAAGTATTTCATGTTCATTGTAAAGGGAAAAAAATTACAGATTTATCTATAACGTCACCACTTATTTCTAATGCCATTTTTCATCTTGTGGAAATGCCACGTTTTGATTCAGTCTTCTGAATTTGAACATTATTCAGGTTATTTCCAATTGCTGGGAATATCCTTACTGCTAAAATAAATTCTTAGCATTGAAATTGCTAAGTCGAAGATTATGCATGCTTTTTAAGGGCTTTTGAAATGTATTGCCAGTCTATGGCCTGCCACTCTCCCTGAACATGCCTGGTCTTGCTTAAAATGTATTGCCAAATAGTCCTTTGGGAAGTTTATGTTGTCTTTAACAATATGAAATAGTACTGCTATTCACGTTCCTTTTGTCTGACGATTTGATAAGTGAATAATTGTATCCCACCAATTTGTGGTATTGGTTTTTAACATGGAAATTTTAGTCGGTACCTGGGCTGAAGTATTGTGTTTCCAGCCTGCCTACCCCAAAAGATTCAAGGTTATCCTTGAATCAATACTGCTATAATATATAAAGCACTTACAGAGATCAATAAGAACAAGTTTAAAAACAGTCAAAGACCATGGACAGGCAGTTTACAGAAATGCCAACAGCCAGTATGAAAAGAGACTGGCCTTTTAAAGTAACAAAATGTAATTTGAGCAGTGACATTACATTGGGTTGGCAAAGGTGACTATCACTCGTAGCTTATGTCCCCTTGAGTCAGTGGGTAAGGTTGGAATTAAACTGGTAAGTGGAGAAATAATAGCAGTCTCACCTGGAGTCTGTTTTTTGGGTGGAGCAACAACTGCCATGTTCATAGTAATGATTAATGCTTCTCAGGTCACGCTGCCAAGGTCTTCACAGGCATTTCTAAAAATGAGGAATCCTTGACTGACTGCAGACATGCGAATTAAAAATTACTAATTATGTTCTGGATCCAGGGAATATAGTTAATGACTTTTGTATAGACTCCGTACTGACCTGCTTCCCCACAATTCATGGAACCCCAGGACACTATTCCTCCCACAAACCACCTCTGTGTTTCATTATCTAGAAACACCAGTGCCCCTCCGCTGTCACCTCTGCAGCTGTCCTTGCCCCCACTTTCTAAGCCAGCGCAAAGCATGTTAGCAGTTACACTTCCCCCTGAATAGGGTGGCTTTTCATATGCAGCAGTACATTTTTGATGGTCAACAATTGGTATGTCGACATACATTAGATTTCTAGCAAGTAAGCCTCTTTGGGTTAATCCCCATCCAGATGCAGTTCCAATGTCATCTGTCCTCATAAAGGATTCAGCTTCTTTTCTTGGCAGACAAATAGGCGTGATGTTGCTATTGATTACAACTTTGTTATTCAATTTAATCAGTGCTATGTCATTGTCAAAGCCAGCATCATGAGTATAACCTTCATGTATAAAAACAGCTTTAGCCCAGGCTTGTGTATAATGAGGCGATAGTCTCTTCAGGGCGCCCAATCGAATGTCTAGGGAGGATGCATCATGTTTTTGCTCATATATGGCATGAGCAGCTGTGAGGACCCAGTTGTCATATAAAAGTGCACCTGCTGCTGTGCTTCCACCTAATATCAGGACTTGCCAAGGAAAATCACCAGGTTTTGCCTTTTGCCCTCCATATATACGCCCTCCTGTTGTACGGGCTGATAGTCCACAAACTGAGGGAGAAAAGCAGATAGGTAGAGAGCCTTTGTAAAATGTCAGTCATGTTTTTCTTAAATTATGACCACTTTCAAGTATGTATTCGATGTCAACCAAAAGTTACATTACATGAGTTGGTGGGTGACCACCTATACAGGCAAGTGAGGCTATTTTAAAACATCGCAGTTCAAACACCTGATAAAACCTTTTGGTATTTCTTAGCTCCTCAGAAAATGAGATTAGTGAAAACTGACTTTTAGAAGTTACTTTGTTTTGCTAAAATAATTTGGTCTGTAAGATTGGGAAGGCAGGGCATGGTGGCTCATGCCTGTAATCCCAGCACTTTGGGAGGCCAAGGCAGGCGAATCACGAGGTCGGGAGATCAAGACCATCCTAGCTAACATGGTGAAATCCCATCTCTACTAAAAATACAGAAAGTGAGCCGGGTGTGGTGGCAGATGCCTGTAGTCCCAGCTATTCGGGAGGCTGAGGCAGGAGAATGGCGGGAACCCAGGAGGCGGAGCTTGCAGTGAGTCGAGATCGCGCCACTGCACTCTAGGCTGGGCGACAGAGCAAGACTGTCTCAAAAAAATTTTAAAAAGATGGGGAAATTGGCTGGGTGCAGTATCACACCTGTAATCCCAGCACTTAGGAAGGCTGAGGTGGGTGGATCACCTGAGGTCAGGAGTTTGAGACCAGCCTGGCCAACATGGTGAGATGCTGTCTCTACTACATACACAAAAATTAGCCGGGCATGGTGGTGGGCACCTGTAATCCCAGCTATTCGGGAGGCTGAGGCAGGAGAATTGCTTGAACCTGGGAGGCAGAGGTTGCAGTGAGCCAAGTCATATCACTGCACTCTAGCCTGGGCTACAAGAGCAAAACTCCATCTCAAAAAAAAAAAAAAATTAGGAAAATTAACAGGGCAAGCAGGCATTGTCTGAGCAGATGGACTGGATGATGTGCATAGGAATTAGAAGGACATAACCTTTCTCTGTTTCTGTTTTCCTACTTGTAAAATGGGGATTTATGTAAACCTAGGAAAGCAGGAACTAAAGTCAATATCTTTGCAAAATTACTTTTACCTTTGAACATACAAATGTTTTAGACATTAGAATGTTGCATTTGTGGCTAGGACCCTGCAGGTTCCAGAATTATATTTTTGGTCTAGTTGATTCTTCCAAACTAAGTTTTGTATCTTTATTGCAAATTAAATACACCCATTAATGTAGCGTATGTTCCCTATTGAGGTAGTGCACTTGCATTAAAACCTAGACTGGGCCAGGCGTGATGGCTCACGCCTGTAATCCCAGCACTTTGGGAGGCTGAGGCGGGTGGATCACGAGGTCAGGAGATCGAGACCATCCTGGCTAACACAGTGAAACCCCATCTTTACAAAAATACAAAAAAATTAGCCGGGAGTGGCGGCAGGCGCCTGTAGTCCCAGCTACTGGGGAGGCTGAGGCAGAATGGTGTGAACCCGGGAGGCGGAGCTTGCAGTGAGCCGAGATCGCGCCTCTGCACTTCAGCCTGGGCGACAGAGCGACTCCGTCTTTAAAAAAAAAAAAAAAAAAAACCTGAGCCAAATAACACAAGGGTAATTAATATATTATTATCTTTCTGATTTTGGTAATTAATATATTATTATCTTTTTGTTTTGTTTTGTTTTTTGAGACAGAGTCTTGCTGTCACCCAGGCTGGAGTGCGATGGCACAATCTCGGCTCACTGCAAGCTCCGCTTCCCGGGTTCATGCCATTCTCCTGCCTCAGTCTCCCGAGTAGCTGGGACTACAGCTGGGACTACAGGCGCCCGCCGCCGCGCCCAGCTAATTTTTTGTATTTTTAATAGAGACGGGGTTTCACCATGTTAGCCAGACTGGTCTCGGTCTCCTGGCCTCGTGATCCGCCCGCCTCAGCCTCCCAAAGTGCTTTTTTTTTTTTTTCTAAGACACTGTGTGGCTCTGTTGCCCAGGCTGGAGTGCAGTGGCGAGATCTTGGCTCACTGCAAGCTCCGTCTCCCGGGTTCCCGCCATTCTCCTGCCTCAGCCTCCTGAGTAGCTGGGACTACAGGCGCCCGCCACCGCGCCTGGCTAATTCTTTTTTTTTTTTTTTAAGTAGAGACGGGGTTTCACCATGTTGGCCAGGATGGTCTCGATCTCCTGACCTCGTGATCCACCCGCCTCAGCCTCCCAAAGTGCTGGGATTACAGGCGTGAGTCACCGCGCCTGGCCTCGATTTGTTTTTTTTTTAATAATTCTACAGAGGGGGAGGTTGCAGTGAGCCGAGATTGCACCACTGCACTCCAACCTGGCGACAGAGCGGCGAGACTCCCTCTCAAAAAAAAAAAAAAATCATTCTACTCAACTATTATCTTTGGAGCCAATTCTGGTTTAAAAAAATTTAAAAAGCGCTATTAAAAGATTGCATTGATGTTTAAAAACTAGATGTTGAAAACAATTGCTTCGGGAAATTATTAGCTTTGGGTTTTAATAGCATTTTAACAGAATAGTAACTCAACAGAAGAACTCGTATTTATAAATGTATAAATTGTTCAAGATAATTTTTAAAATCCTTTTTTTTTTTTTTTTTTTTTTTTGATATGGAATATCACTACTGTTGCCCAGACTGGAGTATAATGGTGCGATCTCAGCTCATTGCAACCTCTACCTCCCGGGTTCAAGCGATTCTCCTGCTTCAGCCTCTCAAGTAGCTGGGATTACAGGCATGTACCACTACGCCCGGCTAATTTTGTATTTTTAGTAGAGACGGGATTTCTCCATGCTGGTCAGCGTGGTCTCAAACTCCCAGCCTCAGGTGACCCACCTGCCTCAGCCTCCCAAAGTGCTGGGATTACAGGCATGAGCCACACCTGGCCTAAAAATCATTTAATTTTTTATGCTTGCCTAGTTATAAGGTCAAAAATAAATGACTGATGCAGTCAGCACCTAACAACCTCTCTATATGGAAAGGGGGTAATGAGAACATACTATTTGGAAATAATAACTTAGCCTAAGAGCCAAGTGCTGAAGTTACATTTCTGCCTACCACAGCTAAAACTCTCCTTACTGCCTCCTACCCAGTTCTACTTTCCATCAATTACCAATGTCTTGTATAAATGTGTCCATTACCAGGCTCACAGACTGGCGGTGATCTTTCTCCTTTGGAGCTCGTCCAGAATCCATCAGCCTCACACACATATTTACCTGCAAATCATTGGAAAAGCAAAAATGTTTAACTGCATGTATAAGATGGTTGTCATTTGCTTGAATACCCCCTTGAAAAATGTCGATTCTTGAGCATCCGTGGGAAATAGAGGTGTCTGAAGAACCATTTTACATGATTTCATAAGTAGGAGGTCTCTGCATTACCATGTTTGCTTGCAAAGTGGAAACCTTTTAGATGTGTAACTTGAATATGTATCAAGATCTCAAGTGCTTAATGATAAGGTTTTGACTTGTTAAATTAAACCATTTGGAATATATTGTGTGTTTGTAGTAGTCATTTACTAGATCCGTTTTCAGATTTTTGCAAATTGACATTAAAGTCACTTTAGCTATAATATTTCACTTAGCGGATGGGAGAAGTGACTTTTAATCTTTTGTCTAGCCTTAGCCAAAAATGTTGGTTAAAGTTTATTTTCAGACCATGGGGGCTTAAGTTCCAAGTATTGCCCACCCCCAACTTTGAACAATATGCATACCATCATTCACTTTCATTGTGTAGAAGGTCTCTTCACAGCTGTACTGAATCACAGCTTTGTAGGTGGTCACTTCAGGACCTGTGATGTACTCCACTCGGCCACTGGGTAGATCATCAGGAGGGCCACAGTCAACAACTAAGAAAGAAGCATGGGAGGGAGGAATGCATTGATCATTTCAATGCTAACTTTCCAAAGGTCTGGAGAAGCACCTTTGGGAGACTGAGGCAGGCAAATCCCTTGAGCCCAGGAGTTTGAGACCAGCCTGGGCAACACGGCAAGACCCCCTCTCTACAAGAGATTAAAAAGTCGAGCATGGTGGCACGTGCCTTTTGTCCCAATTATTGGGAGGCTGAGGGGGAAGGTAACTAAATGGCTGAACTGAGGGGAGTGGTCCATGCGGAGGAAGAGGTGTGCTATCTTTCCTGGAGAAAGGGAATTTGAAACCACCGGAGCTCCTTAGCACCCTCACGTCAATATAAGAAAGGTCTGGCCGGGCGCGGTGGCTCAAGCCTGTAATCCCAGCACTTTGGGAGGCCGAGACGGGCGGATCACGAGGTCAGGAGATCGAGACCATCCTGGCTAACCTGGCGAAACCCCGTCTCTACTAAAAAATACAAAAAAACTAGCCGGGCGAGGTGGCGGGCGCCTGTAGTCCCAGCTACTCGGGAGGCTGAGGCAGGAGAATGGCGTAAACCCAGGAGGCGGAGCTTGCAGTGAGCTGAGATCCAGCCACTGCACTCCAGCCTGGGCAACAGAGTGAGACTCCGTCTCAAAAAAAAAAAAAAAAAAAAAAAAAAGAAAGGTCTGCAGCAGAATAGCACGCGACACGGCACAGGCTGGTTGGATGTAAAAGCTTGCAATTCACAAGGCAATAAGGGTAGAAAAGGACACGACAGTAAGATTGGAGGACGCAGGCTTGGTGGTTCAAACCTGTAATCAGCATTTTGGGAGGCCAAGGTGGGAAGGTCACTTGAGACCAGGAGTTCAAGACCAGCCTGGGCAACATTAAAACCCTGTCTACAAAAGGTAAGTTGGCTGGGCTTGGTGGTATGGTCTCAGCTATTCTGGAGGCTGAAGCAGGAGGATCGCTTGAGCCTGGGAGGATGAGGTTGTAGTGAACTATGATCATACCACTGCACTACAGCCTGGGTGATAGAGACCTTGTCTCCAAAACAAAAAATTCAGCTTATTCTTCTGATCCTCTTAATAAGTTGAAGTATTGAGAAAGACTTGGAAGTCTTTCTAAAGCTCACTGGGCATGGTGGCTCAAGCCTGTAATCCCAGCACTTTGGGAGGCCGAGACGGGTGGATCACGAGGTCAGGAGATCGAGACCATCCTGGCTAACACGGTGAAACCCCGTCTCTACTAAGAAATACAAAAAACTAGCCGGGCGAGGTGGCGGGCGCCTGTAGTCCCAGCTACTCGGGAGGCTGAGGCCGGAGAATGGCGTGAACGCGGGAGGCGGAGCTTGCAGTGAGCTGAGATCCGGCCACTGCACTCTAGCCTGGGCGACAGAGCGAGACTCCGTCTCAAAAAAAAAAAAAAAAACAAAACAACAACAACAACAACAAAAAACATAGTCAAGCTTTTCTACATGGTTCATGGTATAAGTGACATGCTCTTTTCCATGCTCTGTGTTATTTGCTTGNAAAAAAAAAAAAAAAAAAAAAAAGAGAAAAAAATACATGATTTTTAGTTCACAAAATGGTAATGTACATCATTATCCCAGTTTGGGGTGTATGTATTACCACATAAAATTACCCCCCTTTCTACATACAGTAGTATATACTTGCTCACATGTGTGAATTGTGTGTAATTGGAGGGACACACGCCAAAAGAGTAACGATTAGGCCGGGCCTGGTGGCTCACACCTGTAATCTCAGCACTTTGGGAGGCCAAGGTGGGTGGATCACTTGAGATTATGAGTGCGAGACAAGCCTGGGCAACATGGTGAAACTCCACCTCTATTAAAATTAAAAAATTACGGGTTGTGGTGGCAGGCACCTCTAATCCCAGCTACTGGGGAAGCTGAAGCAGGAGAATCGCTTGAACCCCGGAGGAGGTGGTTTCAGTGAGCCGAGACTGTGCCACTGCACTCCAGCCTGGGCGACAGAATGAGACCCTGTTTAAAAAAAAAAAAAAAAAAACTGGCTGGTCGCGGTGGCTCACGCCTGTAATCCCAACACTTTGGGAGGCTGAAGCGGGTGGATCACTTGAAGTCAGCAGTTCAAGACCAGCCTGGCCAACGTGGTGAAACCTCGTCTCTACTAAAAATACAAAAATTAGCTGGGCTTGGTGACAGGCGCCTGTAATCCCAGCTACTCAGGAGGCTGAGGCAGAATAATTGCTTGAACCCAGCAGGAGGAGCTTGCAGTGAGTCTAGATGGCACCACTCCACTCCAGCCTGGGCAACAGAACGAGACTCTGTCTCAAAAAATAAAAAATAAATAAACATAAACAAAGTAATGATTAGGCCAGGCGCGGTGGCTCAAGCCTGTAATCCCAGCACTTTGGGAGGCCGAGACGGGCGGATCACGAGGTCAGGAGATCGAGACCATCCTGGCTAACACGGTGAAACCCCGTCTCTACTAAAATACAAAAAAAAAATTAGCCGGGTGTGGTGGCGGGCGCCTGTAGTCCCAGCTACTCGGGAGGCTGAGGCAGGAGAATGGCGTGAACCCAGGAGGCGGAGCTTGCAGTGAGCCGAGATCGCGCCACTGCACTCCAGCCTGGGGGACAGAGCAAGACTCCATCTCAAAAAAAAAAAAAAAAAAAAAAAAAAACAAAGTAATGATTATACTTGCATATGGTGGCATTATGGGCATTAAGATGTTCATAATTTTCTGTATTTTCTATCTTCCATCTTCTACCATGAATATTATTATTTTTATACTTAGAAAAATATTGTCAGGCCAGGCACTGTGGCTCATGCCTGTAATCCCAGTGCTTTGGGAGGCCGAGGCAGACGGATTGCCTGAGCTCAGGACTTCAAACCAGCTTGGGCAACACGGTGAAACCCCGTCTCTACTAAAATACAAAAAATTATCCAGGTGTGGTGGCGTGTGCCTGTAGTTCCAGCTACTTAGGAAGCTGAGGCAGGAGAATTGCTTAAACCCAGGAGGTGGAGGTTGCAGTGAGCCAAGATTGCACCACTGCACCCCAGCCTGGGCTACAGAGCAAGACTCCGTCTCCAAAAAAAAAAAAATATTGTCAAAGAACACACTTTGGGAGCCTGAGGCAGGTGGATCACTTGAGGTCAGGAGTTCGAGACCAGCCTGGCCAACATGGTGAAACCTCATCTCTACCAAAAAAATACAAAAATTTGCGGGGTGTGGTGGCATGTGCCTGTAATCCTAGCTACTCAGGAGGCTGAGGCACGAGAATCTTTTGAACCTGGGAGGCAGAGGTTGCAATGAGCTGAGATTGCCCCTGCACTCCAGCCTGGGTGACAGAGTGAGACTCCATCTCAAACACACACACACACAGACACGTACTCACACTTTGGGAGGCCAAGGTGGGCAGATCACCTGAGGTCAGGAGTTGAAGATCAGCCTGGCCAACATGGTGAAACCCCCATCTCTACCAAAAAAATACAAAAATTAGCCTGGCATAGTGGCATGTGCTGGTAGTGCCTCCCAGCTCCTGGGGAGCCTGACGTGGGAGAATCGCTTGAACCCAGGAGGCAGAGGTTGCATGATCCGAGATCACACCACTGTACTCCAACCTGGTCAACAGAGTAAGACCCTGTCTCAGAAAAAACAAAAAACAAAAAACAACTTGTCAAAGAATATGCTTTTCTAAGCATATCCCTTCCCTAGTAGGTTGGTTGTTTTAACCTCTAAGAGTGCACTGAGAGATGGGAGAAAAGAAGCAAATTTGAAATTCAAGTGCTGATAAACGGATCATTAAAAAAACAAGGATCGGCCGGGCGCGGTGGCTCAAGCCTGTAATCCCAGCACTTTGGGAGGCCGAGACGGGCGGATCACGAGGTCAGGAGATCGAGACCATCCTGGTGAACACGGTGAAACCCCGTCTCTACTAAAAAATACAAAAAAACTAGCCGGGCGAGGTGGCGGGCGCCTGTAGTCCCAGCTACTCCGGAGGCTGAGGCAGGAGAATGGCGGGAACCCGGGAGGCGGAGCTTGCAGTGAGCTGAGATCCGGCCACAGCACTCCAGCCTGGGTGACAGAGCAAGACTCCGTCTCAAAAAAAAAAAAAAAAAAAAAAAAAAACAAGGATCCAGGCACAGTGGCTCACGCCTATAATCTTGGCACTTTGGGAGGCTGAGACGGGCGGATCACTTGAGGTCAGGAGTTCGAGACCAGCCTGGGCAACATGGTAAAACTCTGTCTCTACAAACAATACAAAAATTAGCCAGGCGTGGTGTCAGGCACCTGTAGTCCCAGCTACTCAGGAGGTTGAGGCAGGAGGATTGCTTAAGCCTGGGAGACAGAAGTCGCAGTGAGCCAAGATCACACCACTGCACTCTAGTCTGGGCAACAGAGCAAGACCCTATCTCAAAAAAAAAAAAAAAAAAAAAGAAGAAGAAGAAGAAAAAGAAAAGAAAGAAACAGAAAACCAGAGAAGCAATAGAAGCAGCAACAGTTAGCAGCAGAGGGAGTTCCGGGCGGTTATGAGGGTTGTAGTCACCACATGACCGTACTGCTGCACGAGGGCATTGGCTGGTCCCAAGATCCGTCTTTCTGACAAACTGCGGCAAATGATTTCAGGGGCAAGTGACCCTGAAGAAGAATTCAGAATATATTAATTTCCTTGTGTATATCATAAAATCACTCCCCAAAGCTGTGCTCTCACAGTACTTCCTATTCTAGTGTTTTACGAGGTACTCCCAAAGCGGGTGGCATCGCACATGACCAGTATCTGCATGTGCTGGGGTTGAGCGGACCTGGCACATGGACGCACTGCCTCACCGCCTCAGTGCACATCTATGCCACCTAGGTTATGTATTTCATTGTTCAACAGGTATTGGCATTTTATGAATCAGATGGAAACTTTGCAGCAATTTATGATTCTTTTGTTTGTTTGTTTGTTTTTCACTGTAATACAAAAACATATCAGATCTCAGCCGGGTGTGGTGGCTCATGCCTGTAATCCCAGCACACCTGGAGACCAAGGCAGATGGATCACTTGAGGCCAGGAGTTCAAGACCAGCCTGGCCACCATGGTGAAACCCTGTCTCTACTAAAAAATACAAAAATTTAGCCTGGCGTGGTGGCGTGCACCTGTAATCCCGGCTCCTCAGGAGGTTGAGGCAGGAGAATTGCTTGAACGTGTGAGGCGGGGGTTGCAGTGAGCTGATATTGCAACACTGCACTCCAGCCTGGGTGATAGAGTGAGACCCTGTCTCAAATCATCGTCATCATCATCATATCTCAACATTTCTGTATCTGATGTTCCACCATTTCTTTATATAAAGTGACAGAGGGCCAGGCACAGTGGTTCACGCCTGTGATCCCAGCACATTCGGAGGCCAACCAAGGTGGGAGGACTGCTTGAGCTCAGAAGTTCGAGACCAGCCTGGGCAACATAGTGAGACCTCCCCACCTCTACAAAAAAGACAAAAATTAGCCGGGCATGTTGGTGCTCGCCTGTAGTCCCAGCTACTTGGGAGGCTGGGGTGAGAGATTGCTTGAACCTGAGAGGTCAAGGCTGTGGTGGGCCATGATATCGCACCCCTGCCCTCCAACCTGCGTGACAAAGTGAGACCCTGTCCAAAAAGAAAAAAAAAAAAACAGAGGGCTGTGGTGACAAGTTTGAAAAAGCAGGTGTGATAGGACTTGCAAGTATGTCTGTGTATCTGTCTAGCCTGTAGCCATTAGCTGGAGGAGGGCTCCTAAGAATTCTTTTGTGAGTTTCGTCTGTGTGCTGTCCACCAGCTTTCACTGCCAGTGTCATTTTTTGACTTGCTGAGATAATGTGTTTCTAAAATCAAACATTAAAATAAAAGACGATGGCTTTGGCAGAAACCTCGTGCTTCAAAGGATTTCAGGACTTCTTGTGTTAAGTCAGAAACTAAAGAGGTTTGTGGTCCGAGGAGCTGTGGAAAAGAGCCCGCCCAAGAAGTTTGCAAGGTGGGAAAAGTGTCTCACTTTTTTTTTTTTTTTTGACCCTCCACAGGACTGTGGATTGCATAGTTAGTTATCATTCCAATGTTATTACTTCTTACCACTGGGATTCAGTGACAATTTTGAAGAACATAAAGAGGACGTGTTAATTTCTTACCTGTGCCCCTAAAACAACATGCTAAGCATTTTTTGAAATTATACTCCTCCCTTAACAGTGATCACTATTTATAACTTTGCAGAATACACTATTTCCCAGGCCTGTCTACCTTTTTGTGGGCCCAGGAGTTGTTTCATGGAAAGGTCATTTGACCAGGGGGAGGACTTTAATTTGATGCTAGGCAGGGCACATGGAACAGGATAGCAAACTCATCTTTCTGTCGTTCCAGCCACTTTACGAAGAGCTGCTGTCGTGTATGACCAACAGAAAAGTTGCCCATTTTATTTTATTTTATGCATTTTTTTGAGACAGAGTCTTGCTCTCTCACCCAGGCTGCAGTGCAGTGGTGCAATCTCAGCTGACTGCAACCTGCGCCTCCCAGGCTCAAGCGATTCTCCTGCCTCGGCCACCTGGGTAGCTGGGATTACAGGCGCCGGCCACCTAATAATTTTTGTATTTTTAGTAGAGACGGGGCTACTACCCCATCTAATGTTTACATTTTTACTTTTTCTTCTTCTTCTTCTTTTTTTTTTTTTTTTTTTTTTTTTGAGACAGAGTCTCGCGCTGTGTCACCCAGGCTGGAGTGCAGTGGCGCGATCTCGGCTCGCTGCAAGCTCCGCCTCTCAGGTTCACGCCATTCTCCTGCCTCAGCCTCCGAGTAGCTGGGACTACAGGCGCCCGCCACCACGCCCGGCTAGTTTTTTGTATTTTTAGTAGAGACGGGGTTTCACCATGTTAGCCAGGATGGTCTCGATCTCCTGACCTCGTGATCCACCCGCCTCGGCCTCCCAAAGTGCTGGGATTACAGGCTTGAGCCACCGCGCCCGGCCTTCTTCTTCTTATTATTATTATCATCATCATTATTATTATTATTATTAATTATTATTATTATTATTATTTGAGATGGAGTCTGGCTCTGTCACCCAGTCTGGAGTGCAGTGGCGTGATCTCGGCTCACTGCAAGCTCCACCCCCTGGGTTCACGCCATTCTCCTGCCTCAGCCTCCCGAGTAGCTGGGACTACAGGCGCCCACTACCACGCCCGGCTAATTTTTTGTGTGTGAATTTTTAGTAGAGATGGGGTTTCACCATGTTGGCCAGGATGGTCTCGATCTCCTGACCTTGTGATCTGCCAGCCTCGGCCTCCCATAGTGCTGGGATTACAGGCGTGAGCCACCACGCCAGGCCTAATTTTTGTATTTTTAGTAGAGATGGGGTTTCATCACGTTGGCCAGGCTGGTCTCGAACTCCTGGCCTCAAGTGATCTGCCTGCCTCGGCCTCCCAAAGTGCTGGGAATACAGGTGTGAGCCCCTGCGCCTGGCCAATTGCCTATTTTCATCACCAGCTTTCCAAAGTAGCTTTAAAACAGGGCTCGCTTAGGTAAATTTAAAGTTACGTTTACAGAAAAAAGAAAGAGGCCAGGTGCGGTGGCTCACGCCTGTAATCCCAGCACTTTGGGAGGCCGAGACGGGCGGATCACGAGGTCAGGAGATCGAGACCATCCTGGTTAACACGGTGAAACCCCGTCTCTACTAAAAAACACAAAAGACGAGGTGGCGGGCGCCTGTAGTCCCAGCTACTCGGGAGGCTGAGGCAGGAGAATGGCGTGAACCCAGGAAGCGGAGCTTGCAGTGAGCCGAGATCGCGCCACTGCACTCCAGCCTGGGCGACAGAGCGAGACTCCGTCTCAAAAAAAAAAAAAAAAAAGAAAAAAAGAAAAGAAAAAGAAAGAAAGGGTAGAATTCCCAGAATCAAATTTTCCATAGCCATCCTTTTTGTCCTCTGCAAACTTATTTCTTGGCTTTTTATCATTTAAAGATAGACAAAAGAAATCATGCTGACACACGATTTTCCCACTTTGCTTTCACATATCTGCAGATAGAAATATGTTCACATTTCAAAGCGATCGTGATTGATCGTGGTGTACTTAGTCTTGTTTTAACTCACTTGCAGAAGCTCATAGCCAGGCTCGCAAAAGATGGAGAAGCTGTCTTTCAGGATGTATTTGGCTTGCACAGGTGAAACGTGGCCATTAGGTGGCGCCATCGGATAAGGGCAAGGCTGCGCTGCGCAGAGGAAATCAGGCATATTGGTTTTGATGAGGTCTACAGCAGCCAAGTCCGAATCGAGCCGTCTGAAGTTCTTAGTTTATAAAGGAAATACTTAACATGTAAAGAGAGCTTGCCATTCGTGGGGTAGGGTTCTTAAGATTTTTTTTTTTTTTTTTTTTTTTGAGACGGAGTCTCGCTCTGTTGCCCAGGCTGGAGTGCAGTGGCGCTATCTTGGCTCACTGCAAGCTCCGCCTCCCGGGTTTACGCCATTCTCCTGCCTCAGCCTCCCGCGTAGCTGGGACTACAGGCGCCCGCCACCTCGCCCGGCTAGTTTTTTGTATTTTTAGTAGAGACGGGGTTTCACCGTGTTAGCCAGGATGGTCTCGATCTCCTGACCTTGTGATCCGCCCGCCTCGGCCTCCCAAAGTGCTGGGATTACAGGCTTGAGCCACCGCGCCCGGCGGGTTCTTAAGATTTAACACCAAAGGCAAGATTAAACTCTCAGGTGCTTTTGCAAATTAAGGTTTCTTGTTTTCCCTGGGACTGAGCCCAAGGTATGTGAGAAAGCCGGGTATGTGGGAAGATGGGGCAGTCCCCATAAATAGAATGTCTGCTCTATGCCAGGAACTTCATAGCCACGCTCGAAACCGAGACAGAGTGTAACTTTGAGGAAGAGAGCTCGGGGGAGGCTTTGGGACCTACATGGACTGGAGCTGGGTTTAAATCATAACTCTCCATTTCCCAGTGGTTATGTGTAACCTCTCGGAACCTCAGTTTCTTCATCTGCAAGATGGGGAGCGGGTGATGATGATAATAGTTGCCCCAGGGCTGTTGTGAAGATCAAATACAAAGCACCTAGGCTAGTGCTTGGTGGAGCTGTAATTCACCCTCACAGCCGCCCCTCATGAGCGCCTATCCACAGTGCTCAACCCACCAGGACACTGCATTCCACTCTGGCCCCCAAACCCTGGCCTCCACTCACCCCAAGGCTTCAGTGCTCCCCAGCTGCCCCTTAAAACCCACCGGTCAGTTTCTGAGTCCTCTCCTCCCTCCGGCACCTGCTGGGGCCCAGTGGTCTCTGCCAAGCTGCTGGGGCAGCTGGGTGCACCTGAGTGCCCCTGACCCAGCCTGTGGCCTGGGGCAGCTCTCAGTCCCATGCAGGTCCCAAAGTCTCCCCTTGAGGAATCAATCTCCAGGGATAGCCTTGCTGGACCTGTGGGAGCCCAGGGCTTCTAGCACTTGAGTGTCTGTCATGAGGAAGAGGTGGTGGCAGTTCTGACAGGGCCTCAGAGGGCAGAGCCAGGGCCAGTAGGGGTGGTCCTGAGAGGTAGTGTGTAGATCCTGGCTGCATACTCCTCAAGTTGTGGCTCTGGTGCAACCCTCCTTTTTCCCCTGCCCCAACTCATACCCACACCTCACCTTCTACAGCTCCACACCCTGAAGAGTGAAGCCTCTGGGGGGCTTTTGCGCATACTATTCTGCCACCTAGAACTCTGTCTAATACCCACTTATCCTTTAAATTCAATCTTGGCATTTCCTATTCCAGGATAGCTTCCTAGCTCCTAGCCCCTGTCTGGTGAGGTCCTCCTTTGGACTCTCACATTGTCCAGTGCTTGGCTCTAGGCTGTGCTTGCCACAGGGTTCTGGTTATGTTTCTGTGACTGTTCCCTCACTGGACTGAGCAGAGGCTGCTGGAACTGTGGCTTCCACGTTACATATCCCTGGTACACATCCATAGGATGGAATGATGGTGGATGGAAGGATGGTGGATGGATGGATGGATGGATGAATAGACTGGTGGATAGAAGGATTGGTAGGCAGAAGGATGGGTGGATGGATAGATGGCTGGCTGGATAGAAAGATAAGTAAGGTAGAAGAATGAATGGATGGACAGATGAATGACTGGAAGGATGGATGAAAGGATGAATGGATGGATGAGTGGGATTGGTAGGTAGAAAGATGGGTGGATGGATAGATGAATGACTGGCTGGATGGATGGATGGATGAATGGATGCATGGATGGATGGATGAATAGGATGGGTAAGTAGAAGGATGGGTGGGTGGATAGATGGATAGCTGGAAGGATGGATGGATGGATAGAAAGATGTGTGGGTAGAAGGATGGGTGGATGGTTGGATGAATAGAAGAATGGATAGATAGAAGGATGGGTGGATGGAAGGATGGGTGGGTGGGTGGGTAGGTAGATGGATAGAAGGATGGATGGATGGATGGATGGATAGATGGATAGGATGGGTGGGTAGGTGAATGGCTGGAAGAATGGGTGGATGGGTAAATGGATGGGTGGGTGGATGGATGGGTGGATGGATAGGATTGGTAGGCAGAAGAATGGGTGGGTGGATAGATGGACAGCTGTAAGGATGGATGGATGGATACATAGAAGGATGTGTAGGTAGAAGGATGGGTGGATGGTTGGATGAATAGAGGACTGGATGGCTAGAAGGATGGGTGGATGGAAGGATGAGTGGGTGGGTGGGTAGATGTATAGAAGGATGGATTGATGGGGCTGGGCTCAGTGGTTCACGTCTATAATCCTAGCACTTTGGGAGGCCAAGGCAGGCAGATCATGAGGTCAAGGTATCAAGACCATCCTGGCCAACATGGTGAAACCTTGCCTCTACTAAAAATACAAAACTTAGCTAGGCATGGTGGCACATGCCTGTAATCCCAGCTACTCTGGAGGCTGAGGCAGAAGAATCGCTTGTATCCAGGAGGCAGAGGTTGCAGTGAGCTGAGATTGTGCCACTGCACTCCAGTCTGGCAACAGAGTGAGACTCTGTCAAAAAAAAAAAAAAAGAAGAAGAAGAAGAAGGATGGATGGATAGGATGGGTGGGTGAATGGCTGGAAGAATGGGTAGATGGATGAATGGATGGGTGGGTGGATGGATGGATAGGATTGGTGGGGAGAATAATGGATGGGTGGATAGACGGACAGCTGGAAGGATGGATGGGTGGATGGGTGGATGGATGGATGGATGGATGGATGGATGGATGGATGAATGGATGGATGGATGGATGTGTAGATGAATAGAAGAATGGGTGGACAGAAGAATGAGTGCATGGGCGGATAAAGGATGGATGGATAGAAAGATGGGTAGGTAGAATGAGTGGACAGATGGATGGCTGGGAGAATGGGTGGGTGGATGGATGGATGGATGGATGGATGGATGGGTAGGTCGGTAGAAGAATGGGTGCATGGATAGGATTGGTAAGTAGAAGGGTGGGTGGGTATATAGATAGCTGGAAAGATGGATGGATGGATGAATGGATAGATAGAAGGATGTGCAGGTAGAAGGATGGGTGGATGGGTAGATGAATATAAGGATGGGTGGGTGAAAGGATGGGTGGGTAGATGGATGGATAGAAGGAAGGAAGGAAGGAAGGAAGGAAGGAAGGAAGGAAGGAAGAATGCATGGATAGATGGATGAATATGTTGGTAGAAGGAAGGGTAGATGGGTAGATTAATAGGATAGGTGGGTGGAAGGATGGATGGGTGAGTAGATGGATAGAAGGATGGATGGATGGATGGATAAATGGAAGGATGGGTAGGTAGAAGGATGACAGATGGATAGATAGATGTCTGGGAAAATTGTCGGATGGATGAGTGGATGGACGGAGGGATGGATGGATGGGATTGGTAGGTAGAAGGATGGGTGGGTGGATAGATGGACAGCTAGAAGGATGGATG
>NW_020257579.1:0-18952 GCF_003255815.1 Theropithecus gelada
AAGGAAAGGAAAGGAAAGGAAAGGAAAGGAAAGGAAAGGAAAGGAAAAAAGGAAAAAGTATAACCAGTGGAAGGGACCTTGGAGACCCCCAGCCTTCGGCCTTCATGAGCTCTGAATCCAGGGAGCCAAGTATGCCTTGGAACCACTCACAGTGGGCAGTAGGGGAGTTAGCTTTCTTCCCAGCAGTGTTCTTTCTGCTCCACAGCTTGTTGGAAGGAAGAGGCCTCAGCATGGCCATCCCACAGGGAAAAGGAAAACACAGACATGGAGACAGAGTTTACATCACGAATGAGAATGACAGGAAAAAATGTATTCTATGGGAGACCCTCAAACCCTTCCCACACACACAGACATGCAAGCATATGCACACACAGACACACACAAACACACACACTCCCCTCCACGAGAGACATGGGACAGCAATTCTTTTGTGAAAGGTGGGATGATGATGAAGAAGGAGAGAGGGATAAGAAGGGTTACTCAGCTGCCACATGGGGAGTTCAAAATGGTTTGGCTAAGGACTTACCAAGTTTTGGAGGGCATGCCCTGCACATGTTGTAAATTAGACACTAGAAGATGGGAAATCTGTCAAGGAAATAAATCCCAACCCCTACCTCGGTGAAGCTTCTGGTCTAATTTTCGATGGAAAATAAATAGTGCAACTCCGAAGTTGGAGATAATATAATGCCACCAGGACCTGGACACAGAGAGCTGCCTGTGTCAGGACTGACAGAGTGTGACAGGTTAATCCAGAGGGGCTTACCAGAGGAAGTCGGGAATCTGAAGGAGAGAAGCGCCCGGAATTAACCACGAGACAGAGGAAGCGCCCCACCATCCTAATAAGAATAGTGTCTTAACGTGTTCTCCTGTTTGGTGCTGTTTCAGAGGGCCTTGTTAGCTGCAGTGTTCCCCTAAATCTTGGGGAAATGTTATTTCCTCCTCCAAAACACTAACTTATTTTTAAAATAATAAAGAAACTCCCGGTGCTAAAGTAATCTATCTCTGTTACTAAAGTAAGTGTAGGAAGGTCTCTGCCAACGTTATCCTGTAGAGGTCAGGGTTAGTGGTAATGGACAGGGTGTCCTCTGAGGATGACGTCACCTGTTCCATCAATCACTTGGGAAGAAAACGTCTGGAAGTGGAAAGTGGCCCTACTGGTGTTCAGAAAGTGGACCTTAGCCAACCAAGAGAGAACATGGATCTAGATCTTTTGGGCCAGGACGTCTTGGGGCTGGAACGTTTCTTTTTTTTTTTTTCAGATGGAGTCTCGCTCTGTCTCCCAGGCTGGAGTGCAGTGGTGTGATCTTGGCTCACTGCAACTTCCTCCTCCCAGGTTCAAGTGATTCTCCTACCTCAGTCTCCCCAGTAGCTGGGATTACAGGCGTGAGCCACTACGCCCAGCTAATTTATTTATTTATTTATTTTACTAGAGATAGGGTTTTACCATGTTGGCCAGGCTGGTCTCGAACTCCTGACCTCAAATAATCTGCCCACCTCGGCCTCCCAAAGTGCTGGGATCACAGGTGTGAGCCTTTAGGGGCACTCACCAGTGGTAGGGCTCAAAGTTAGCATCTGCTTGAGGAAAAGAGATGTCAGCCAGCCAGGAACTCGTAGCAGGAGGGACGTCAAACTGAAGATGAGTCAACTCTAAATTGTGAGCCAAAGGCTCCAGGTTCGTGTTTCTCTGTTTATTTTCTCTTTGTCCGCCTCCAAACTATTTATTAAAATGTGAGCTCCACGAAGGGCAAGGGCTTCATCTGTCTTGTTCACAGCTGTATCAGCAGCTAGAAATGTGCCTGGCACATGGCTCACTAAATATTTGGTGAACGGATGAATAACAAGACCTAATTGAATGCTCAGGCCTTGGTTCAGCTGAGCTACTCAATAAATCCGGGAAGGCGACTACTACAAAACACAGAAGGCCTGATCGGAGGCAGCAGAGAAACTCAAAGCACCTGTGAGGCCGCTGTGACAGTCTCAGGGAGACCAGAGCGAAGAGACCAGAGCGAGGAGCCCAAGGAAAAGGTGACTTCTCTAAAGTTTCAAGTGCCAGC
Source organism: Theropithecus gelada (assembly GCF_003255815.1). Lineage (NCBI taxonomy): Eukaryota > Metazoa > Chordata > Mammalia > Primates > Cercopithecidae > Theropithecus > Theropithecus gelada. The sequence goes on from NW_020257579.1 coordinate 2,055, forward strand.
CGTGTTTTCAGCCTGATATGGTTTGGATGTTTGTCTTCTCCAAATCTCATGTTGAAATGTGATCCCCAGTGTTGGAGGTGGGGCTTTGTGGGAGGTGATTGGATCATGGGAATAGCCCCTCGTGAATGGTTTAGCGCCATCCTTTCAGTGATAAGTGAGTTCTCGCTCAGTTAGTTCATGCACGATCTGGTTGTTTAGGCCAGGTCGGGTGGCTCACGCCTGTAATCCCAGCACTTTAGGAGGCCAAGGCGGGTGGATCACAATGTCAGGAGTTCGAGACTAGCCTGACCAACATGGTAAAACCCCGTCTCTACTAAAAATGCAAAAATTATCCGGGCATCGTGGCATGCGCCTGTAATCACAGCTACTCAGGAGGCTGAGGCAGGAGAATCGCTTGAACCTGGGAGACGGAGGTTGCAGTGAGCCGAGATCGTGCCATTGCACTCCAACCTGGGCAACAGAGCAAGACTCCATCTCAAAAAAAAAAAAAAAAAAAAAAAAAAATCTGGTTGTCCAAAAGTGTGTGGTTGCCTCCCCTCCCTCTTTCTTGCTCTCACTCTCACCATGTGACACACTGGCTCCCCTTTGTCTTCCACCATGATTGTAAGCTCCCTGAGGCCCTCATCAGAAGCAGATGCCAGCACCATGCTTCCTGTACAACCTGCAGAATCATGAGCCAATTAAACCTCTTTTCTTTATAAATTCCCCAGTCTCAGGTATTTCTTTTTTTTTTTTTTTTTTTTTTTTTTTTGAGGCGGAGTCTTGCTCTGTCCCCCAGGCTGGAGTGCAGTGGCGCGATCTCGGCTCACAGCAAGCTCCACCTCCCGGGTTCACGCCATTCTGCCTCAGCCTCCCGAGTAGCTGGGATTACAGGCGCCTGCCACCTCGCCCAGCTAATCAGGTATTTCTTTATAGTGATGCAAAAACAGCCCAATACACAGGCTCTCTGCATTGACTCCACTTCCATCGCCAGCCTCTGGGAGAGGTGGGTCCTGTTTTACTGAACGGTGTCCCTAACATGGCGTCCCTTCCTTGGACAGGGCCCGGAATCTTCCAGGGTTAAACAAAAGCAGGTTTCTAGGATGGAAAAGTTCCGGGCAGACATGAGATGCTAAACTCCCAAATTTTCCTTCTGGAATTCCCCTTCCTCTTGCAGTTTGTACCTTGATACCAAAGGCCACCCCTAGGAGAAAACACCCTTCATGACTAGTCAGTCCTTCAAAGGACAGAGTCCTTTTCTTTGTTTCACCTTAGCAGAGTCGAGACAGGCAGATAAAAATGTCTTAGCTTTGTTAAAGAATGAAGGAGGAGCAGAAACATAAGGGGCATAAAATCATGTTCATTTCCCAAGTCTTGACTCCAGGAGTGAGGCACGTCTGTACACACAGGGGCACCTTTGATTCCAGACCTGCCTCCCGGAGTCAGATAAGGGAGCTGAAGTGCCAGCCAGTGGCCTCAGCTTTGCTTAAGTCCCCCTACTCCAGCTTTGGAAAAGCCAATGCCATCTTCCTCCAAGAGGCAGACACCAACTCTTTTCCAGGGCCTGCGGGGAGCAGTTCCCCTCTCCTTCTGCCTCAAGGATAGCACCTCCCAGCTTCCCTAATCTCTCCCCCTTAGTGTGGGGGTGCAGCTAGTCTGTAGATGATTTGCAGGACAGTAGTGGTTGACAGCCAGCAAATAATAGAGCTCCCTGGGTCTGTGTTATCTAATCCACCTACCTCTGGAGCTTCCCTTAGCAACTCACTCCGGAAGCACCCCTCCCCCCACACCATCTGGAAGTGGTTTCAGAAAAACCTACTCATTATTGTTAAAAAGCAACATGTAGGCTTTTGCAAGGTACAGTTACCACAGCAGCCCCTAGATTGTAAGTTCCCGGAAGGTAGGGCTCTTTCCCTTGTTTGCTACCGTGTAACCATCACCTGGCACATAGTAGGAACTTGATAAATGACTTTCGAATAAATGCAGAATTAATAAACTCACAATCAAGGTGTTCCAATTATTTCTGCATAACAAATTACTCCAAAATTCAGCAGCTTAACAACCATTTTATTATGCTCGAAGTTTCCATAAGTCAGGAATTTGGACCGGCCAAAGCATTGTGGATCTCTCTCTCTGCTCCACAATGTCTGGGGTCTCAGTTGAAAAGACTTGAAAAGAGCTGGGGGCAGGAATCATCCAGAAGCTTCTTCATTCACACATCTGGTACTTAGGCTGAAATGACTTGGAGACTGGGCTCAGTTGGGACTATGAATCTCTGCACCTATGTGTTGTCCCTTCGTATTAATTGGGCTTCCTCTCAGCATGGCCGGCTGAGGGTAGTCAGAGTTCTTACATGACAGCCACTCAGGGCTCCAGGGCAGAAGCTGTGTGGCCTTTTATGACCTAGTCCTTTCATTCTCTTAGTTGAAGCTGTCACCTGCGTATCCAGATTCAAGGAGAGAATGACCCCACTTCTCACTGGAAGGAGTGTCAGGGAACTTTGGGGGCATGTTTTCAAACCACCCCAAAGGGTGAAAGATTAGAAAGATCTAATGATGTTGCATTCATTCCTTCAACAGAATTTACATTGAGCATCTACCATGTGTTAAGCTCTGGGTTGAGTGATGTGCAGGGATTTAGCGGTGAACAAAACAGACATTGTCACTGCCCTCATTAAACAAATAGATACACAAACAAATGCATAATTACATATCATGATGAGTGCTATTAAGCTGGGGGTGGGAAGTGCCCTGAGAAAGAACAGGGAGACTTAATTTAGATTGGAAGTGTCTTGCTCCCTTCGAAGCAAAACTTGATGCAAGGTTTTGTGTGCAAGCAGTTTCTTTGGGAGGTGATTCCAGGAAGCATCAGTAGGGCAATGAGGACACGGAGAGAGAGCCGGGGGGCAGTCAGAGGCTGTATTGATAAGTAGGCTCCCTCCCATTTGTCCGCATTTGTTGGGGCAAATGGGGCTGGGTCCTGTAGGATACCCCTGGTTGACAGTGTGGACACAGCTTAGATCATCCCACCTGAAGGATGAGGAGGTTGGAGCATTTACCTACTGAATCCTAACAGTCAGAGTTGAGGGCGTTAGGGAGGGCTGCCCACTCACGCAGCCAAAGAGAGCCTCAGGCAAAGGATACCAAGTGCTGGCAGAAACAGCCAAGGGAATGGAGAAGGAGCCTGCCCAGGGGTCAGGGAAGCCCTCCATGAGCAAGTGATCTTCTCAAAGAAGGAGTTCAAAGGTTAAGAACTTAGGATTTCTAGATGGTTCGTAGATTTTTCTGTGTTATGTGTGGATTTTCACCAAATGCAACCCTGATGCCAGCACTTAGCACAGTGCCTTAGATAGTAATATGGTTTTGGTTTTCTTCCTTAGTAATGATTGTCCCCACTGACCACCCTGCCCCCACCTGCCCCTCTCCTTTGTAACTAATGGAAAACATTGGCAAAATTGCCCACAGGCAGGGAGGCAGGTAGGCAAGGTGGGGAGAGGGTTTTCGCTTTGTGTGAGGTTAATTGCCCGGAGTTGTGGGCATCACACCCCACAACTCTGACCTCAGTTGAGCTTAGTGAGGCAGAGAGGCTAGCCTAGCTTAAGCTGTCACTAAACAACTCTTGGGGGAGATATTCCATGCCTAGTCAGTTCCCCAGAAGGGGAAATCTGTGTAGAGAAACCCGGTGAGCAGCACCCTTGTTGAGGGATGGTCACATTAGCCAGGCACATGACTCTCTGGTCCCAGCAACTTGAGAGAGATTCCCAGAGACCCTTCGCAGTTCCTCAGCAAAAGCTTTGCAACAAGCTTTGCAACGCTAGACTCCAGGGAACGGCAGATCTGTGGTGAACTGGGAGAGACACTACAAAAACACTAATCAGCCACCACAACTGAGGGAAAAAAAAATCAGTGAGCAACTGGAAGAAAAAGCATTTTTACGAAGACAATATAATACTCTTTCATTTTCAAATAGCTACTAAATAGAATTTCTGTATAATTTTCAAACACTGTTTGTCTTAATGACTCTTTGAAAGCCTCCTTTTCCAATTTGACTGTTACTGAATAACAAGTAGATGCCATGCCCTGGGTGAAGCATTTTTTGTAAGGTAAAATCATAATAATGACTGCCTGTGTAGTGACTTCTAGCACATGGCACGGTGTGTAGCTAAAGCAGGAACATGGTCCCTAGCCACTTGTCAACACATCTCTTTTTTGTGCACTCTCCTGCCTTCAGATTCTCAGCTGCTCTCCCACCTATCCCCAGGGTTGGCCTGAATCACTGTCACCCTGAGGACAGCAAAACAGTATGTGGGGGAGGGGCGGGAGAGGGCGAGGAGGGGAAAGAGAGAAAAAGGGAAGGGGAGAAAGGAGAGGAGACAGAAAAGAGCAGGAGAGAGGGGGGAAGAGAAGAGGGGGAGAATACAGAAGGGGAACAAAATGGAAAGGGGGGAAGAGGAGGGTGGGGAAGGAGAGGAGAAGGGGAGAGGGATGGAAAAGCAGGCAGAGGGGAAGGGAAAAGAGGCAAGGAGAGAAGGGGGAAAGGGAGAAGAGGAAGGGAGGGGAGGGGAGAGAATTCTTCTGGGATGGAAAAGGCAGGAAGTGAAATTCCTAACCCAGTGATAAATAGAATCCCAGCTGCACCAAGAACAGAGCAGTGGTAAAATCATTCAGACTCTGAATTCCTGACAGTGGAAAATAAACTCATCTTTGCTGGTGAATGGAAATTTAGGGAAGGCGACCGGGTGTGCTCTGGATTCCACAGCCCCTGTCCCTGGTAGAGGGCACAGAAGCATTGGAGGGTTGAGACAGGGTGACTGGCAGCCTTTGGGCCAGGTTGCTTTAAGTCCAGAGAGGCTGAGAAAAGCAGCCCAATGCTGCAGAAGAGAAGGTGGAAGTTGGAAGTAAGAAGATGAAAGAACCAGGTGGCCCATGGCAGGAAGGTGCCCTGAGTGGGAGACAGAACCCAAGGAACCCTGGTTCGTGGGGTGACCTTGAGAAAAGACCCAGCCAGTTTTAGACAAGGTGATGAAAGGAAGGAAGAAGGCTGCTGAGCTGAAGAGAACAAAATATTCCCCCACCCCCACCCCGCTGGACAATGAAGCATCTTCAGGGTGCCTTGCCTGGATGCGGGACAAAAGACTTGGACGTACTGGAATACTGGGTCTGTGCCCCAGCTCTATCCATGCCCAGTATTGGGCACCCCCAGAGGCTAAGCTTGGCCAAAAGCTCCTCAGGCTTCCTCATCCCACTTTTTAATGGGATGGTTCCACCCATATGAAGAGAAAGGCCTGGGTGGTGCCTCTCCTCCTGCTCCAGCCTGCTTCCCAGGCCCCAGTCCCATCCATACAGGGGTGCTGGCCTGGGCCTCACTGGTGGGAGGACAGATAAGCAAAGGGGCGGTGGGGGCACTCTAGATGCTCCATCCACATCCCCTCGGGCCCCTTCCCCCACCCCATACAGCTTTCCCTCTCCTAATTCCTACAGCCTGTGCCTGGGACTCTTTGGAGGCCTGCCCAGGGCACCTCCCCCTCAGAGCCAGAGGTACCCAGGAGTTTCAGTCCCCACACTCACAGTAGCCCCTAGCTGGTGCAAGGGAGCATGCAGGTACAGCGCTCTTGCCTGGAGTTGAGACAGGCTCTGAGGCGACACTTGCCTGCCCTCCAGAGCTCCTCCTTTGGGAGGTCATGAGGTTATGAGGGTGGAGTCCTCATGAAGGGAGAAGGGGGTCAGTGCTCTTATAAAAGTGACCCCAGAGAGCTCTCTCTCCCTGTCTCTGCCATGTGAGGGCACAAGGAAAAGTTGGCAATCTACAGCCCAGAAGAGAGCCCTCCCCCAAACCCAACCATGCTAGTACCCTGATCTCAGCCTCTCAGCCTCTAGAACTGTGAGAAGTACGTGTCTGTGGTTTATCCTAACGTATGGTACTGTGTTATAGCAGTCTGGATGGACTAAGACCCTCCTGCAGAGGGACTTTGTCTGAAACTGGCTTCCTCCCCTTCTTGGTCCTGCCCCTCCATACCCTTCGGTGTTTCTTGGGAGCACTTCCTTAATAAATTGCTTCCACACGAATACGCGTCTCAGAGGCTGCTTCTGAGAAAACCGAAGTGATGGGGCCCCTGGGCTGCACAGTAATAACAGTTGTTACAGACGGCACCTCCTCCAACCCTCAGAACCAGATGGCCACAATGGTATGAGTGTGTTGCACAGAGGAGGAAACGGAAGCCCAGAGAGCAGAAGGGACTTGCCCAGGATGGTGGAGCTGGTGAGCAGAGCAGACTACATTAAACCCTGCTCCAAAGCCAGCCCTGGTTGCTTGATGCCCCACAGAAAAGACGTGGGAGGAGCCCTGCAGCTCCTGAAAGGAGCTAACATCTCCCGAGCCCCACTTCCAGGGGCAATCTGGGGCCAGCCAGGTACTTAGATGGACAGATGACCAAGGAGAGACCACTCAAGCCCTCAGTTTGCGAATGCATTCCTCTGCATTCACAGGCTTACCTGGAGCCAGTTCCCCAAAGCCCCGCTGGATTTGTTAAGCCCCCAGAGGCCATCAGCCAGGAACCCATTGAGTCTTCAAACCCCCAATCTCCATGGGTTTTTTAAGACAACCCCCAACAGGCAGGACTTACTAGGAGTCGTTCAAAAACTGGCAAAAGCTCCCTCTGAATAAATGTTCAGGGTTCCATCCGGAGACACCCACGGTGACTGATGAGTCATCAGATAGCCAGCTGTCGCCACAGAGTGCTATATATAGAAGCTGGAGGGGTGCCTGGTACCTAAAGCAAAGGGAGGAGCACACACCTAGTAGGTGGGGTCTCAGCCGGGAGGCAGGCCTAGAGCACCTGGAAACTGCACCCTCAGCTCCCCCTGCCCCTCCAACAAAACGGAATCTGGGTCAGCAATTCCCCGGCACAGAATGCCGCGTGAACTGGAAGCAGGCAGCAACAGGGCCGGACGTGGGCCATGCCAGTGCATTAATGATGATTACTGCTAATGATGGTAATGGGAGAATAATGGCTCAGTGAACTTCCCGCACATCACCTCATCGTCTTCCCATCAGACATACACATGGAGGACGCCCTCGTGTTGCTGCCATTTAGACAGCCGAAACAGACCTTCCAGACCTCAGGCTTGGTTAGGTTGGGCCTGTGCTGTCCAGGACAGGGGCCACTAGCCACGTGTTTCTACTGAACACTTGAAATGTGGCCCAGCCAAATTGAGACCCTCTGTCAGCATAGAATGCACACCGAACTTTGAAGATTTAATTCCAAGAAAAGAATGTCAAATACCTTGTTAATAATTTTTTCCTGGTTTCATGCTGAAATGATAATATTTTAGATACATCGGGTTGAACAAAATATGTTATTAAGTCAATTTCACCTGTTCCTTGTTACCTTTTTAATGTGGCTTCTCGAGCATTTAAAATTATTAATACATATGTGGCTCTCATTTGTGGCTTGCAATGTATTTCTATTGGATAGTGCCGGGTTGCAGGCTGGAGGCCAGAACCTTCAGGAAATCCTGGCTATGCCCTCTCCTGACAAATAAAGCCTGCTTCCTGGTTCAAGGCTGAGAGAGGCCAGGGCTGCTCTCCAGACAACGCTAGTGGCCAGCTGCAGCTCCATGTACCCATCACAGAAGGTCCAGGTGATGCACAAAAGCCTCTGAGTGTCTGTGAACCCCAAACTTGTCCCTTGTATCTTCTGAAAATGCACAGATTTCCGGGGGAGAGATGATGAATTCTCCCTGGCCCTGTCTTCTGCCTTCCCCACTTAACCCCCAAGAGAGCTCCATTCTGTGCGACTGCATAATGAGACCATGGAATAAGGCCACTTCACAAATGAAGCAGCTCTTTCCCTCACCTATGCAAACAGCAGAGAGAGGCAAAGGAAAGAAGGGAGATGAGAAACACAATGAGACATGCAGATGAGACAGGTGATTCACACCAAGAGAGAGAAACTGTATCCCAGAGGCAGGCACACAATGTCACACACACTCTACTCACTGACACCTGGGGGGAGGGGGAGAAGGGTGTGTGTGTGCACGTGTGTGGCGTGTTCATGTGCATGCATGCATGTGTGTGGAGCAAGAGAGCACTAGAGGCCGGGCACGGTGGCTCACGCCTGTAATCCCAGCACTTTGGGAGGCCGAGGTGGGCAGATCACTTGAAGTCAGGAGTTTGAGACCAGCCTGGCCAACATGGTGAAACCCTGTCTCTACTAAAAATATGAAAATTAGCCAGGTGTGATGGTGCATGCCTGTAATCCCAGCTACTCGGGAGACTGAGGTAGGAGAATCGCTTGAACCCAGGAGGCAGAGGTTGCAGTGAGCTGAGGTCACGCCACTGCACTCCAGACTGGGCGACAGAGTGAGACTCTTTCTCAAAACAAAAAAAGCACTAGAGAAAGGTTCTAGAATGAGGCAAATTGAACAGAACAGGAAACAGGGAAGAGATGAGCACAGGAGGCAAATACAAATGGAGGTTCGGGGAGTTGACAGCCTCCCTTTTGTAGCAAGCCCTGCCCTTTCTTTCTATGACAGTTTAAATTATTCACATCAGGACAATGGAAAGAATATAGATAGCAAAATAAAAAATGCGTCAGGGCCAGGCGGGCCCAGGATTCATGTGCGGTGGAAACAGAGCCCAGGTAGGAGGAAGGGCTGCCCGCCCTGCACCCAGGAGTGGTCTGGGCTTTGGGTGGCTGCAGTCAGGGCTGATTTTCCAGTCACTCAGTATCTACATCACCTCCAGAGTGTTGACAGAGCTGGAGCCAAACTGCACACCCCCAGGGGCAGACTTGGGACATTTAGGGAGCTGTGTGAGTCAGACAAAGCCTGGGGACACCCACAGACCACAGCCTCTCTGGGGCCAGGCTGAGGGCTGCCTGGTGTTCGCCTGCTCCCAGAGTGGCTGACACTTTGTGCCAGCCTCCTGCCTATCCTGAGCTGACCTTTCACTGGCAAGTCCCGGGTCCCCTGGGTAACCATCAGTTAATCAAATATAAGCAGGCTTATGTGCTCCCAGGACAGGGTGGGGAGAGGTTCTCCCTCCCCTTCCTAGGTAATTAGGAAGTGGCTCCTAGAGGCCTAGGCCCAACTTGGTCACCTCACCTGAAGAAAGATTCTCTCATGGGGATGCAGGACGAATGTATCAATCTCCTCAGGCTGCTGCAACAAAAGACCACAGGCTGAGTGGCTTAAACAATAGATATTTATGTTCTCATAGTTCCGATTGCTGAAAGTCCAAGACCAAGGTTTGGTTTCCCCTGAGGCCTCTCTCCTTGGCTTGCACACGGCCACCTTCTTGCTGTATCTTCACACAGTCTTTCCTCTATGCGTGTACCCTGCCAGTGTCTCTCGTGTGTCCAAATGTTCTTCTAGGGACACCAGTTGTATTGGATTAAGCCCACCCTAATGGCCTCATTTTAACTTAATCACCTCTTTAAAGGCCCTAACTCTAAATATAGCCACATTCTGAGGTCCCGGGAGTTAGGGCTTCAATAGATGAATGGGGTGTGGGGCACAGTTCAACCCATAGCAATGAAATACTGAGAAAGACAAGGCCAGGTTCACACCAGGATGGGGAGAACAGTTCAGGGCCATGACGCTCTCAACGTCTGATAATCCCACTGTCTCCCTCCTGTGCTTAGGGCCTCCTCCAGGTAAAGCTTATAGAAACCAGAGGCAATATTTCTGCAGGACGGAGGTTTGGGAGAATGTTGTTCCCATAGCTGGTAGTTGCTGTCTTGCCCAGGAGCAGGAGTTGTGTATCCCCAAGTCCCAGTCCAATGCCTAGCCCAGCAGGGAAACTCTGATTGGGGCAGAACAGAGGCCATGAGTCAAGACTCTGTGTCCTTACTCATTTAGAGTCTTATTGCCAATGGAAGTGACTCCAGAATAAATTTGGGCTTCATTCACAGAGAATTGAGGCCCTCGCAGGTTTAAAAATAATAATAAAAGAAAGAGGCCGGGTGCAGTGGGAGGCAGAGGTGGGCAGATCACTTGAGGTCAGGAGTTTGAGACCACCAGCCTGGCCAACATGGCGAAATCCCATCTCTACTAAAAACACAAAAATTAGCTGGGCACGGTGGCAGGTAGCTGTAATCCCAGCTACTTGAGAGGCTGAGGCAGGAGAATCGCTTGAACCCAGGAGGTGGGGGCTGCAATGAGTCAAGATCACGCCACTGCACTCCAGCCTGGGCGACAGAGGGAGCCTCCGTCTCAAAAAAAAAGAGAGAGAGAGAGAGAGAGAGAGAGAGAGAAAGAAAGAAAGAGAAAGAGAAAGAAAGAAAGAAAGAAAGAAAGAAAGAAAGAAAGAAAGAAAGAAAGAAAGAGAGAGAGAGAGAGAGAGAGAGAGAGAGAAAGAAAGAAAGAAAGAAAGAAAGAAAGAAAGAAAGAAAGAAAGAAAGAGAGAAAGAGAAAGAAAGAGAAAGAAAGAAGCCAGTTGCAGTTGTTTAAATCTGTAATCCCAGCACTTTAGGAGGCCGAGGCAGGCGGATCACTTGAGGCTGGGAGTTCGAGACCAGCCTGGCCAACGTGGCGAAACCCTGTCTCTACTAAAAATACAAAAATTGGCTGGGCGTGGTGGTGGGTGTCTGTAATCCCAGCTACTCGGGAGGCTGAGGTAGGTGAATCGCTTGAACCCAGGAGGTGGAGATTGCAGTGAGCCGGGATCACGCCATTGCACTCCAACCTGGGTGACAGAGCGAGACTCTTTCTCAAAAAAAATTAAAAGTAAAAATAAAAGTTTAAAAAATATATGACTTCAGCCCCAGACGTAGTCTGGAGGCAACTGCGTGAGACAGAGAAAGAGAGACAGAGAGAGAAAGAGAGAGAGAGAGAGAGAGACAAAGATATAGACAGACAAAAACAGAGACAGAAAGAAAAAAAAACTAGCTAAGAGCAGTCAACCCCCAGAAGAGTGAGAGATAATAATAACATGGTAGTTGTGTTTTTTGTCACTACGTTTTGGAGTGATTCATTATGCAGCAATAGATAACTGGAACACAGGCCAAAACACAATTGCGTGGGCAGACGCACACACACAAGTACACAAAAATCCCCCTTCACAGGACCTGCTTCGAGGCTCCTGGCAGCCAGCCTGGGTACTGGTGCTCACACCACAGACTCTGGTGCCAGCCTGCCAGGATTCACATCCCTTTCCCACCACTTCTTAGCTGTCCAGCCTTGGGTGGGGAAACTAACACCTCTGCCTCAATTTCCTCATCTCTGAACTGGAAACCATACTGGAGCCCTCCATCTGGGATGGCTGGGAGGACTGAATGTGCTAACCCACATCAAATGCACAGGGCCATGCCAGGCATGCATGCAGTCGGCGCTTGATAACTGTTTGCTGGAATGATATGACTCAACATCTGCCTTTCTGCTTCCTAACAGGTGGGCTGAGAAACATGCCATTTCCGGCAGACACACCGCTGACCATCTTTTTCCATCACACTGAGGTCACCAGCACAGCCTCACACTTATTTGTTTTGTAAAAATGTCAGCAGCTGGGCCAGGTACCCTCCCCCAGCCCCTGTGGAAAGTCAGCTCCCTCTCCCTTTGCAGGCGCTTGAGATCTGTCCCTGCCACCGTCATCTCTCGCCTTTGCCTTGCAAACCACAGATTAGTAGAAGACAAAACGCTGGCTAAGGGCTGACCTCAATACTTGCTTTCAGAGTCCCTTGGCCTGGCCCAGCCACAGAGCTGTGGGACACAGGATGAGCAGGAAGCAGACAATGACAGTTGGCTGGGCTTGCAACACCCTCTTGCCTCTCCTTTTGTGGGGTGGCTAAATGGTGCAGCTTTTGGGATGCCCTGGTGCCTCCTACACACTGAGGACCCACTTCCCAGAGGCAACTCCCACAGCCAGGAGGGGACAGGATCATGGCAAGGTGCTTGTGGCTTTGCCAAGTCCTCCTCACTGCCCTGGGCCCCCCGCCAGGGTACCAGCGGAGCCAGAGGCCAGGTTCTTCCCATGAGGAAGCAGGGGGTGGAACAGAATAAAGTCAGCAGTAGGCCCCTTTTCTGTCTAGTCAAGGCCCGCCTGGCCTCCAGAAAGGTCCCTCTGCCTTTTCCTCTGGGGCAACCCCTTGATTGTGCCCCATACTAAATCCCCTGTCATGGGCATTCACGCTCCTCTGACTTTCCAGCTGTCTCACTTTGGGAGGACCATTGGCACCCGTGGGCCCTGTTTCTCACTCTCCATTTGTGGTAACTGGCTGCTCTGCCCAGCAACACAACCCTGCCCTCCCATTTGACCCCGACACCTCCGTCCAGGTGGCCTCTGCCAGACCTAAAGCAGGTGCCCGGGTATCGCCTCTCCAGCCTTGTTGGGCTGCAGGATGCACAGAATTTCGATAAGTTCACCAGCTCTCTTACGCGAAATAATCCCTGCCCCAATCCCTTGGGTCACCTTGAAAAACCATTCTTAGTCTCTAATGAACCAATTGGTTCTTTAGAAAAGACACCTGGAACTTTCTTTGCAGCGATGAGCCATGTTTGTCAATGGGAGCACTATTCATATTTGGGCCTGGACAAATCCCCATTGTGTGGGACAGTCCCCCCGCATTGTTGGATGTTAAGTGTCCTTGGCCCCCTGCCTGCTAAATTCCAGTCGCACCCCCTAGTCATTGTGACAACCAAAACTGCACCCCTATTTCCAAATGCTCCCACCCCCAGGTGGAACAGTCCCTGAATAGGGAAGCACCATTCATCTCAGGATAAAATTCTTTCTCTGCCACAACAATCACCAAGCAGCATTTCCCTGCAGGATCAGTTATGCGTGCTTGATCAGCCCAATCGCCCTCATCTTATTCAACCCAGAGTCAACGCCGCTGCATAAGTCTGTTCTGTTTCTGCACTCACAGACTCATACTGTGAGCAGGGACTCCAAAGTATGCCAAGGAACTCGGTCCCTAAATCTATCCTCTTTATTATAGATTGTGTGAGTTGCCCCTGATAGATAATTCTCAGCAAAGCATTTACTGAGAAATCATTTGTTTAATTTCACACGCCCCCTTCCATCACTGGCATTACTTTAAAAAATAAAAATAAAAAGTAAAAGAGCGGCCATTGTTGGAAGAGTTCCATTGGAGCTGTTTGTCAAGGTCCATTGAGTCAAAATTCCCAGTTTAACTCTGAATGCTCAACGCTCCTTCCTCTAATGTGAGGTTGGCATTTGTACCTTAAAAAGGGAGGGGAAATCGAGTCTTGAGAAAGAGAAAAGGGAATAAAATAATCCTCCCTCTATAGTGTCTATACTTTTCAACATAACATGGGAGTGCAACTACCTTTTTACCAAAACATGTCGCCAGCCTGGTGTGAAGTCCCCACACCTGGATCCACCAGGAGGGAGGAACATCCATTCCAACAGGGACATAGCTTTGCACACACCTGCTGACACTTCTGCATGGCTGTGGGTCTAGCTGTAGTAGCTACATTGGGTCGTTTTCCTTTTTGGAACAATAGTTCTCAACACCAAGAGCTTCTTGCTGGTGTCGTAAAATCCCAGTCTCACATTGAAGACCTAATCCTGAAGGTTTTTAGTCTCCCAGAGTCCACTTGTGATGATCTAATGGACCCTAAGGCCTCTCTTCACAGAACAAGACAGACACAAGTGTGGACACACATAGGGTATGTCCACATGTGTGCACCCACTTCCACAGAACTTTGCACATAATCACAAAGCCTCCTGAAGCCTGCCCTTGGGCAGTCAATTAAGAACCCACCACTGGTTCCACACATGAGGAAATTGAATGTAAAAGCGGCTTTGGTGGTACAAACAAATATGATTCAGTTTCAGCCGGGAAGGCGACCAACTCTCAAACTGTTTCTTCCTGAAACAAGCCACGAGCCTCGTGTAAAGACAATAACCCCTGTAAATGGAGATAGTGAGAGAAAGCTTCCAGAGACCACTGTCGTTCCTGAATACTCTGAATTTATGTGGAGTGCTAAGAAGAGAGGCCAGAAAGCAAAACAATCTGGAAAAACTCAAAACCCATTGCCCCAAAGTAAAACAATTCATGTCGATGGCAGTTCCTGTAGATAACAGCACTGCATTGCCTTCCACTTGCACAGTGCTTTACCCGGCTCAAACAGCTTTCCCCAGCATTATTCAGCAGTCTCACAACTGCTCTGTGAAGTCAGGACCACTATAATTGTCCCCATGTATGGGTTGCAACAAAGAAGAGGGCTCAAAGAGTGGAAGTGATGCCTGAAAGGACATGTTGGTTGGTAGCAGTAGTACTGTCTTAGTCTGTTCTGGTTTCTATAACAAAATCCCTTAGACTGGGTAATTTACAAACAGAAATTTAGCGGTCACAGTTCTAGAGGCTGGGAAGTCCAAGATCAAGGCATCGGCAAATTCCATGTCTGGTGAGGGCTCTCTGCTTCATAGATAGTGCCTTTACCCTGAGTCCTCATGTGGCAGAAGGGACAATCAGGCTCCCTCAAGCCTCTTTTATAAAAGCATTCATCCCATTTATGGGAGTGGAACCTTTGTGACCTAATCACCTCCCAAATACCCCACCTTTTAATACCATCACATTGGGGATTCGGTTTCAACATATGAATTTTGGAGGGGCACCAACATTCAGACTATAGCTGTAGGCAAGCCTCAACACTCAAGTGCTTGTCAAATCATGCTTGCATCATGCTTTTGCTGATGTTCTTCTTTTACATGCCATTGCTGATGTTCCATTGGCCAAAGCAAGTCATGAGGCTAAACTCAACATGAGAGGGGACTACCCATGGATGTGGATATCAGGAGGCATAACTCATTGGTGGCCATATTTGTAACCACCTACCACACACACAAGTAAAAAGCATCTCCCCTCCCACATAATGACTGAAATATCATCATTTATCTTTCAGACCATTGCCCTCTTTTTACTTGCTCTTTGAGAAATCAGGCATGGCCTCATTGAGTATCCTATGACCCAGCAATTGTATTTCAAGATATATAGCCAAGAGAAAAAAGTGCTTGTGTGCACCAAAAGCCCTGCATGCAAATGCACGTAGCAGCTTTATTCACAACAGCCTGAAACTGGAAACAACCTAAATGCCTGTCAGTCAATGGGAGAGCAAATAAACTAATCATGATATACTCATACAATAACACACTATACAGCACTGAAAAAGAACAAATTACTGCTACATATAACAACATGGATGAATATCCCAGACAATATTGAGCAAAAGAAACCAAATGCACAAGAATATGTGTTGTATGATTCTATTTATTTGAGGTTCAAAAGCAGAAAGATCAGCTGGGCACAATGGCTCATGCCTATAATCCCAGCACTTTGGGAGGCCACGATGGAAGGATTACTTGAGCCCAGGAGTTTGAGACCAGCTTGGGCAACATAGTGAGACTGTGTCTCTATAAAAAACAAAAAATTAGCCAAGCATGGTGGCACGAGCCTGTAGTCCTAGCTACTCACGAGAGTGAGGCAGAAGGTTGGCTTAAGCCCAGAAAGTTGAGGCTGCAGTGAGTTGTGATTGCACCACCACACCACCGCACTCCAGCCCAGGTGACTCTGTCTCCAAAAAAACCAAACAAATCAAGTCTATGTTGTTACAAGTCAAAATAATGGTTACCTTTTGGGGGGATAGAAAGTGGGAGGGGACAGAAGGGAGCTTCTGGAGCAGGTGCTAGAAATAGTCTCTATGTCTCTATGTCAACCTGGGTGACCATGGGTCTACACATATGTAAAGAGTCATAGACTTGTACACTTAAGATTGGTGGACTTTACTGTGCTTATAGCTTAACTGTTTTTCAAGTACAACATTAAAAGTAAGAATGGGATTCAGGTGCAGGCTCGGGGCTGGAGCCCAGGCTGCGGGGTCTGCCCCAGGCTTCAGGGGCATGTCTGGGAGGGCAGGGCCCAGGGCCCAAGTTCGGGGGTTAATTCTGGGCGTCAGTGATTTCCTAGGGATTAACTGGGGCGGAGGGTGCATGCTTTTGTGTGTATCTAGATGAGTGCTTCCTAAATCCTGGGGGCTCCGCACTTTAGTGGAGGCTCCAGCATTTTAAGAGTTACCTTTTTAAAATCTATGTTTAAGAAGCTGTTTTTGGAGTTCTCTGGTCTTAAGGGTTAATCCTGTGGAAACTGACTCCTAAGGGCAAATCCAAGGAGCCTGAGGTTTTGGTATTTAATTCTGAATCCTTATGCATTACATAAGGAGTGAATCCTGGGTGGGTGACCTTGGGTCTTGGAGAATGATCCTCACTGAAAGGTGTCCGGGGTGTGAAACGGGTGATTCTGGTTTAGAGGATGAATTCTGCAGGCCCTGGGAGGTCTTCTACAGCATATAAACTGAAATAACCCCAGGCTTAGAACTGAGTATGAATTACAGACGAGTGAGCCTACCAAAAGCAGCGACCATCTTTCAAAACAAGAAGGTCCTGCTGGGAGAAACTGGCACGGAGAAGCTCCTGCAGTACTACAGAACATCAGTCTGAGCTTCAAGACACCCTAAGAGGCGACTGAGGGCAACTACATTGACAAGAAATGCCCCTTCACTGGTAACACCTCCATTCGAGGGTGGATCCTCTCTGGCATGGTGACCAAGATGATGATGCAGAGGACCACTGTCATCTACTGAGACTATCTCCACTACATCTGCAAGTACAACCACTTCGAGAAGCACCACAAGAACATGTCCGTACACCTGTCCCCCTGCTTCAGGGACATCCAGATCAGCGACATGATGACAGTGGGCGAGTGCTGGCCCCTGAGCAAGACAGTGCACTTCAACGGGCTCAAGGTCACTAAGACCTCCGGGCACCAAGAAGCAGTTCCAGAAGTTCTGAGGCTGGATGTGTGCCCACTCCCCACAATGAAATAAAGTTATTTTCTCATTCCGCCCTCCACCCAAAAAAAAAAAAAAAAAAACAGTAAGAATGGGTTTCCTAGTGTGGCT
>NW_020257580.1:0-7134 GCF_003255815.1 Theropithecus gelada
GTGGATGGATGGGTAGGATTGGTAGTAGAAGGATGGGTGGGTGGATAAATGGATATCTGGAAGGAATGGATGGATGGATGCATGAATACATAGATGGATGATGGATGGATGGATGGATGGATGGATGGATGGATAGATGAATGGAAGAATGGGTGGGTGCGTGGGTGGATGGATGGAAGAATGGATGGATGGATGGATGAATGGATGGATGGATAGAAGGATGTGTAGGTAGAAGGATGGGTGGATGGGTAGATGAGTAGAAGGATGGGTTGACAGAAGGATAGGTGGGTGGAAGGATGGGTGGATGGGTGGATGGACAGAAGGATGGATGGATGGATGGATGGATGGATGGATGGATGGATGGATGGATATAAGGATGAGTGGATGGATAGATGGATAGGTGGAAGAATTGGTGGATGGATGAATGGATGGATAAGTAGGTAGAACAATGGGTGGATGGATAGATGGATGGCTGGAAGGATGAGTGGAAGGGTGGATGGATAAGAGTGGTAGGTAAAAGGATGGGTGGGTGGATATATGGATAGCTGGAAGGATGGATGGATGCATGGATACATGGATGGAAGGACGGATGGATGGGTGGACAAAGGATGGGTGTATGTATGGATGGATAGAAGGATGTGTAAAAGGATGGGTGGATAGAAGGATGAGTGGGTAGTAGGATGGGTGGATAGTGGATGAATAGAAGAATGGGTAGGTAAAAGGATAGGTGGGTAGAAGGATAGGTGGATGAATAGATGGATAGCTGGAAGGATGAATGGATTGATGATAGAAGAATGGATAGGTAGGAGGATGAGTGAATGGACAGATGGATTGGATGGATGGATGGATGGATGGATGAAGGATGGGTAGGTAGAAGGATGGCTGATAGAAGGATGGATGGATAGGATGGGTAGGTAGAAGAATGGGTGGATGGTTGTGTGGACAAAAGGATGGATGGGTGGGTGGATTGACGGATGGTTGGAAGGATGAGTGGACAGAAGGATGGGTGGGTAAATGGATGAGTGGATGGGTGAATGGGTGGTTGGAAGGATGAGTGGTGGAAGGATGGATGGGTGGCTGGCTGGAGGGAGAGACAGCGGATGCTTCCCCTTAGAGGACTGCTGCCTCATACTTCAGACACCACTAAACCTGGTGTCTCTTCCTAGTCCTGGCCCAGAAGGAGCCCCACACTCTACAGCTCCTTGACACTCCAGGAGAGAGGCAGCTCTGCGCTTCCAGCCAGGATCTGAGACCCACTTGCTCACCTGTGCTCGTGTAGTGGATCTTCCAGCCTGTGTGGTCTCCTGACTCATCTGTGACAAAGGTGATGGTCACCGTGTTGCTTTTTGTTTCAATCCTGCGGGGCAATGTCTTCCCACAGAACGGGCCGTGTTCTTCACTGTCTGTTTGAATCTGAGAAAGAAGCTCATGAATGCAGGGGAGCGGCTGCCCGGGTCTGGCCTGGGCCAGAGGGAAGCAGCCCACCTCCTCAGCAGTTCAGGGAGAGCCAATGAGGCCACCCCAGGCCACGGATCGGGGTGCCCCTCCCCGCTCTCCCTCCCACACTTGTACTCAAAAGGCCCCAGCCTTGGACCCCCACAGCACCTGGAGAGGTGGGGGGGTCACTGAAGGTGACAGGAACATGGTGGGGACCGTGCTGCAGGAAGTAGGGGGTGCAGCTGGGCTGAGGGGGAGGATCTGGGACAAGATGATGGCCCCAGAAGCCAGACCTTGAGAAAGTCGTAGGGACACAGGGTTTCAGGGTGCGTCTCCACATCGAAGGACTCCACAAAGTCCAGAATGACACTGAACCCCTCCTCCAGGCAGATGCTGTAAGTACAACTGGAGAGTTTGGGGTACGGCTGTGGGTATTCAGGGCTGCTGAGCTCCCCAGACCGCTGGGTGAAGACCTGGCCAGAGCACAGGGCTGGAAGGAGGGAAGGCGGGGGAGTGACTTGGTGTGCCCTCCATCAGCCCTCGCACCAACAGCAGGGTGGGTGCCTTGGGGAGCAGGAAACTGGGACAGAGATGTGGCTGGGACATCTGCATCCCTGGGTTGGGCTGGGCCCTGCAGACGGCCAGTCCCTGAGGCCTAGCCAGAAACCAAACGACCCACCCGATGGCTGAGGGGCCACTTAGAGAAGGGGTTTCTCTTGCTTTGAGGCTTTAGCGTCATGGAGTGCATGGGCCCTCGCTCACACCCCAAGAGTGTGGTGGTGTCCTGGGCCAGAGTTGCAACCCCAGGGTGGGGGCTAGAGCATTGAGTTCCACCAGGCCCTGCCGGGGTGCAGGGCAGGGGTGGATGGACACACAGGAAGGAGGAAGAGGGGACACTCTCCTTGGTCCCTGGGAATTCGGGAAAAGAGAAGGGCGTCTCCTAGAGCCTAAGGGCCCCTTTGGCTCTCCCCCAAATTACCCTACAGCCACCCCAGCGATTCCAAAGTTTATTCATCAAGGGTCTCCTACCCGAACCCAGCCAAGACCAGCCAGCCCCCTGGGTTCCTGGGGGAACCGTCTGGAAGAAGGGTCTCTCATCACCCCCTTCCGCCAGGTCTGGCCCCTGTCCTGGGGACAGCTCCTGGAAGTTCAAGGCAACAGTGATCATGACTGAGTCTGGCGCTCTCCTTCCTCGCTGGAACAGCTGATGCTGCTGCCACAGGCAGGGCATCGGGCTGGGTTCCATCCCTCAAGGAAGGCTTGGTCCCCATCCCATACCACCACCCCACCCGCAGCTGCAGTGGGGGGCATTCGAGTTGTGAGGCCTCTAGGACGTGGGGAGCCCCCACATTGCCTGCCTCCTTCCACATGGAAGTGACCTATGGGGCAGTGGGAATCACCCCTGGATTTGGGGGAACCAGACTGCTCCCTCCATGAATACCTCCCAGGGTGTCTCCTCTGTGGGTCAGGCTCCTCCAGGCCAGACCCTGAATGGGGGTGATTCAAGATTACTCTGGGCTCAGCCTCTGGGGGACCTGGACGCGAGCGAGGCCCTGCCACTCTCTGGGTCTCAGTGCCTCATCTTCAAAACGGGGGGTGAGAGCAAGCCCTTCTGGCCAAGGAGCCTGTGGCCCCATGGAGGAGGCTCCCACAGACCTGGGGTTCATGAGGCTGTGAGGAGGGACAGCAGAGAGGAGCGCACCCCGCCACCTCCTGACCCTCCCACCCCAGAGACACGCAGCAGCAGGTGGGGTGGAGCCAGGTTTATTATTGGGTCCGTGGGGGGTGAATGAGAGTTGGGGCACAGCCATCTCAGCCCGACCCGGAGCCGAGGCCAGCAGGCTGGCTCTGGCTTCTGACCTGCTGGGCAGGCCGGAGCTCCAGGGGAGGCTAGAGGCTCTGCTCTGTAAAAAAGATCAGAGAGACGAGGAGAGACACCGAGAGGGAGAAACCAAGTGTGGGGAGGCAGCGTCAGCGCCAGCAGGTGGGGCTGCCCATGCCCCAGAACACTGGCCAGTTCCACGGTGCAGGGATGGGGTCCCAAGGAACCAGGGCTAGATCCCCCCGACTCTCCCACCCCAGGAGCTGGCAACAGCTGCCCCGGCGGGAAGTGGCTACATGAGGGGTTCCCAGAACCCAGCTAGGGCCAGGTACACAGCGAGGTGTTAGAATTAGCCTCAGTTGGTGGGGGAGGGTGGCACTGGGAATGAGTCTGGCTGCTGGGAGGGGAAAGCAGGGTTGAGAAGCGGAGCTGCAGGCGGGAGGGCCTAGAAGCACCCAGTGTCCAGGGCCCAGGCCCTCCGCACCCCTGGGCAAAGCAGCAATGGCCCTGAGGAGCCCCATGTATCCCAGGACAGGGTGCGCTGGGGCCCAGGCAACCTCCCTCACCTGAGCAGGTGCGCTTGTTACGGTGCAGGATGTAGCCTACACGGCAGGAGCAGTAGAAACCACCCAGGTGGTTGTGGCAGTGGTGGTCGCAGGCGGGCGCCTCTCCCGGGGCCACCTGGCACTCGTCAATGTCTGGGGGAGAGGCAGGGCCAGGCAGGCCGTCAGAAGGGAGAGGAGGGATCCAGCCTGGCCTCCTCCCAGGAGACCCATGACCTCAGAGTGGACCTCAGAGGAGGCCTCATCCTGTCTAGGGTGGGGAACTGGTGTGGGGCCAATCACCTTCAGGCCTAGGGTTGCTACAAGCTCCCGGCAGCCCTGGGAGAAAGATGCAAACATCACCTCTGTTAAACCAGAGGGAGTTTCAGTGTCCGGCCCAAGGCCACCCCGCTAATGATGGAGTCAATCAAACCCAGGGGGCGGGGCTACAGTGCCGAACCCTTGCAGCCGCTTCCTAAGGAGCAGAGAAATTGAGCCACTTGCATGAGGTCACACAGTTGGTCTCTGCAGGGACTGAGATCTGAAATCAAACATCCTGGCAGCGCTCCCCCTGGCAGGGCCCCACTTTGTCAGCTGTAAATGGGGTCCTCAGCCCCTGCATCATTTTCGTTTTTTGTTTTTTGAGACGGAGTCTAGCTC
The DNA here is from genome assembly GCF_003255815.1 of Theropithecus gelada. NCBI lineage: Eukaryota > Metazoa > Chordata > Mammalia > Primates > Cercopithecidae > Theropithecus > Theropithecus gelada. Next base: position 4,462 of record NW_020257580.1, read on the forward strand.
TGTTGCCCAGGCTGGAGTGCAGTGGCACGATCTCAGTTCACCACAGCCTCCGCCTCGCGGGTTCAAACACTTCTCCTGCCTCAGCCTCCCTAGTAGCTGGGATTCCAGGTGCATGCCACCACGCCCAGCTAATTTTTGTAGTTTTAGTGGAGATGGAGTTTCACCATGTCGCCCTGGCTGGTCTTGAACTCCTGACCTCAAGTGATCAGCCAGCCTCGGCCTCCTAAAGTGCTTTAATTACAGGCGTGAGCCCCCACACCCGGCCAGTCCCTGTGTCACTTGAGGCGATGCTGTCCTCAGGTCCCTGGCTCAGAGTTGGCGCTCAGCCCATGTGAATGGAGGTCACGGTCACGGCTGTTTTGGTCTTTGCATTGCAGCTGGTGTCAGGCCAGAGGTCCCTCCCCTGCCCTGGGGGAGGTGGGGAAACTGAAGGCAGGGCTGCCTGGCCTAAGACAGAGTTACCCCCACAGTCAGCTGCGCAGACTCAGATGTCGCAGGTCCCCTCTTGGCTCACCCTCGGCTGCGTAGAAGGCCTCGAACCCTGTGAACGGCTTCTCGTTGGAGTAGTCGGAGCGGAAGGTAATGTCCAGGCTGGAGCCCAGTGAGTAGAAGGTGTCGTTGCCGGGGGCCCGCTCCGTGTCTGTGCTCTCATGCCCACACAGCGTGGCCAGCACCTTGGCCCCCGAGCTCAGCTGTGGGGTCAGGTGTCACAGGGAGGGAAGGCAAGACCAGGCCTGATCTCCCTCCTGGCCAAGCCTGGCCCCTGCTCCCAGGTCTCCCTGAACCCTGGCTACTCCGTGTGAACCCCCTGATCCTGAGAGACCCCAGCCCTCCCGTCCTGACGGCACCTTGACGAAGTCGTACTCGCAGAGGTGGGAGAGCTCCAGGTCAAAGTGGGTGAAGTAGAGGCGCAGCCGGTAACCGGGGGGTGCGGTCAGGGTCCAGCGCCACTCCTGGTCATTGGCGTACTCCCCTGGAAAGCCAGGGGATGCCAGGCGCCCAAACACAGGTTCAGGCCACTTCGGGCCCAAGGGGGTGGCCACCGAGCCACACAGCAGGCCCAGGAGGGTCAGCAGCCTGCGGGCAGGGCAGGGGCGGTGAGGGCCCAGGCCTGTGCTCCCGCCCCACACCCTGCAGGGAGTCTGTGGGCGCCCACCTACCTCATGGTGTGCCCGTCCAGCTGGCCTGGCCTGGTCTGCAGCCCTACACTGGTCTCACCTTTGATCTGTTTGTCCAGTGACCTGCCCCTGCCCCCAGCCTCCCTGACTCTGGGATTCTGGGAATCACCTCCATGACTCCAGCCGGCTCAGAGTTCCAGGCAGGGAGGACAGGCTGCTCCAGGAGCCAGGAGTTGGACCTAGGCAACAACAGCTTGGAAACAAATCCTGGCTCTGCCCCCTCCCCTCTTTTTTTTTTTGGATCCTGTTCTGTTGCCCAGGCTTGAGTGCAGTGCTGCAATCATAGCTCACTGCAGCCTCTACTTCCCGGGTTCAAGCAATCCTCCCACCTCGGCCTCCCAGGTGGCTGGGACCACAGGTATGCAATGCCATGTCCGGCTCATTTTACCCCTTCCAGGAATGTGTCTAAGTTTCTGCTGGGGTGAGGGGATGGGGAATGGGGATTGGCTAGGTGGTGGTGGTGGTGTTTTCTTTTTTTTTTTTTTTTTGTTGAGACGGAGTCTCGCTTTGTCACCCAGGCTGGAGTGCAGTGGCCAGATCTCAGCTCACTGCAAGCTCCGCCTCCCAGATTTATGCCATTCTCCTGCCTCAGCCTCCTGAGTGGCTGGGACTACAGGCGTGCACCACTAGGCCTGGCTAAGTTTTGTATTTTTTTTTTTTAGACGGAGTCTTGCTCTGTTGCCCAGGCTGGAGTACAGTGGCACAATCTCAGCTCACTGCAAGCTCCGCCTCCCGGGTTCATGCCATTCTCCTGCTTCAGCCTCCCCAGTTGCTGGGACTACAGGTGCCCGCCACCACACCCAGCTAATTTGTTGTATTTTTAATAGAGACGGGGTTTCACCGAGTTAGCCAGGATGGTCTCTATCTCCCGACCTTGTGATTCACCTGCCTTGGCCTCCCAAAGTGCTGGGACCACAGGCGTGAGCCACTGTGCCTGGCATAAGTTTTGTATTTTTAGTACAGACAGGTTTCACCATGTTGGCCAGGCTGACCTTGAACTCCTGATCTCAAGTGATCTGCCCACCTTGGCCTCCCAAAGTGCTGGGATTACAGGCGTGAGCCACCACACCCAACTTTCATGTTTTTATTTTTTGTAGAGAGGTCTTGCTGTTGAAATGGGAAGTTTTGCTGTTGCTCAGGCTGGCTAATTTCTTTCTTTTTTTTTTTTTTTGAGACAGAGTTTTGCTCTGTCGCCCAGACTGGAAGGCAATGGCACAATCTTGGCTCACTGCAACCTCCGCCCCCTGGGTTTAAGCGATTCTCCTGCCTCAGCCTCCCAGGTAGCTGGAATTACAGGCAAGCACCACCATGCCTGGTTAATTTTGTATTTTTAGTAGAGATGGGGGTTTCTCCATGTTGGTCAGGCTGGTCTCGAACTTCCGCCCTCAGGTGATCTGCCTGCCTCGGCCTCCCAAAGTGCTGGGATTACAGGTGTGAGCCACCGTGCCCAACCTCAGGCTGGCTAATTTCTTTTTTTTTTTTTTTTTTTTTTTTT
>NW_020257580.1:7231-18294 GCF_003255815.1 Theropithecus gelada
TTTTTTTTTTTTTGAGACGGAGTCTCGCTCTGTAGCCCAGGCTGGAGTGCAGTGGCCGGATCTCAGCTCACTGCAAGCTCCGCCTCCCGGGATCACGCCATTCTCCCGCCTCAGCCTCCCGAGTAGCTGGGACTACAGGCGCCTGCCACCTCGCCCGGCTAGTTTTTTGTATTTCTTAGTAGAGACGGGGTTTCACCGTGTTAGCCAGGATGGTCTCGATCTCCTGACCTCGTGATCCGCCCGTCTCGGCCTCCCAAAGTGCTGGGATTACAGGCTTGAGCCACCGCGCCCGGCCTGGCTGGCTAATTTCTTAAACCCTGCTGGAAGGACCTGGTGCCACCAATTCCCAATTCCATTGCAGGCTTAGAAGTTGCTTTTGGCCAGGCTTGGTGGCTCATGCCAGTAATCTCAGCACTATGGGAGGCCAAGGTACCCGGGTGGATCACGAGGTTGGGAGTTTGAGACCAGCCTGACCAACATGGTAAAATCCCGTCTCTACTAAAAATATAAAAATCATCTGGGTGTGGCAGCACGCACTTACAATACCAGCTACTCGGGAGGCTGAGGCAGGAGAATTACTTGAGCCCGGGAGGCAGAGGTTGCCGTGATCCGAGATCGCACCACTGCACTCCAGCCTGGATGACAGAGTGAGACTCCATCTCAAAAAAAATAAATAAATAAGTTGCTTTCCAGTTATTTCACACCTGTTTATCTGTTCTTCCAGCTTCCAGAACTTTGAGGCTGCTGCTTCCTCTTCCACACTCTATCCTCATGGATTCATATCTTTTCTTTTTTTAATCCCCTTTGTTTTTGTTTTCGTTTTTTGTAGAGATCGGGGGGGGTGGTCTCCCTGTATTGCCCAGGCTGGTCTCGAACTCCTGAGCCAAAGCGATCCACCTGCCTCAGCCTCACAAAGTGCTGGGATTACAGGTGTGAGCCATCAAACCTCCGCCTCCCAGGTTCAAGCAATTCTCCTGCCTCAGCCTCCCGAGTAGCTGGGATTACAGGCATGCGCCACCACGCCTGGCTAATTTTGTGTTTTTAGTAGAGATGGGGTTTTTCCATGTTGGTCAGGCTGGTCTCGAACTCCCAACCTCAGGTGATCCGTCTGCCTCAGCCTCCCAAAGTGCTGGGATTATAGGCGTAAGCCACCATGCCTAGCCTATTTTCTTTTAGAGACTGGGACTCTGGCTGGGTGTAGTGACTCCTGCCTGTAATCCCAGGAGGCTGGGAGGCTGAGGCAGGTGGGTTGCCTGAGACCAGGAGTTCAAGACCAGCCTGGGCAACATAGCAAGACCTTGCCTCTAAAAAAATTTTTTTTTTTAAAAATTAGCCAGCCTACTCGGCAGGCTGAGGTGGGAGGATCGCTTGAACCCAGGAGGTCTCAAGGTTGCAGAGAGCCATGTTCATGCCATTGAACTCCAGCCGGGGTGACACAGTAAGATTTTGTCTCAAAAAATACATACATAGTAATAATAATAATGCAAGAAAATTTCCCAGAACTGAAGAATGTGATACTGATCGAAAGTGTGCCCCAAGTGCCCAGAAAAGGAGATAAAAATATTTTTTTTTTTTTTTATTCTTTTTGAGACGGAGTCTCGCTGTGTCGCCCAGGCTGGAGTGCGGTGGCGCGATCTCGGCTCACTGCAAGCTCCGCCTCCCGGGTTCACGCCATTCTCCCGCCTCAGCCTCTGAGTAGCTGGGACTACAGGCGCCCGCCACCTCGCCCGGCTAGTTTTTTGTATTTTTAGTAGAGACGGGGTTTCCCCGTGTTAGCCAGGATGGTCTCGATCTCCTGACCTCATGATCCACCCGCCTCGGCCTCCCAAAGTGCTGGGATTACAGGCTTGAGCCACCGTGCCCGGCCGAGATAAAAATATTAATACACCTTTACATATATTTAAAAACACTGGAGAGAAGAATTATGTTCTACAAACAAAGAGAAAGAGAAAAATCAAGCAGCAAATCATATTCAAAAGATCAGAAAAAAGAATTATTTTGCAGTTCAACCTCATCTCTACTAAAAATACAAAAATTAGCCAGGCGTGGTGGTGCATGCCTGTAATCCCAGCTACCTGGAAGGCTGAGGCAGGAGAATCGCTTGAACCTGGGAGGCTGCAATGAGCCAAGATCGCGTCACTGCACTCCAGTCTGGGACAGAGTGAGCCTCCATCTCAAAAAAAAAAAAAAAAAAAAAAAGAGTCTCGCTCTGTTTGCACCCCAGCCTGTAAGAGAGAGAAAGACTCCATCAAAAAAAAAAAAAAAAAAAAAAAAAAGAGTCTCGCTCTGTCCCAGGCTGGAGTGCAGTGGTATGATCTCAGCTCATTGCAGCGTCCACCTCCTGGGTTCAAGTGATTCTCCTGCCTCAGCCTCCCAGGTAACTGGGATTACAGGCATGTGTCAACATGCCCGGCTAATTTTTGTATTTTTAGTAGAGACGGGGTTTCACCATGTTGGCCAGGCTGGTCTTGAACTCCTGACCTTGTGAACCACCAGCCTCAGCCTCCTAAAGTGCTGGGATTACAGGCGTGAGCCACTGTGCTCAGCCACGACTCCGTCTTAAAAAAAGAAAAGAAAAAGAAAGAAAGAAACTACACCTGTCTTGTGACTGCTCATTAATCTTACCAAGGTGGTGGTTCAGCCCCAGAACAGGGAAGAGAGTAGTTTTAGGGAGGAACTATTATTATTCTTGTTTCAAGTTGAACTCTAAATTCCTCCCCTGGTCAGCTGGGCCTACGCCCAGGAATGAGCAGGGTCAGCTTGGAGGTCAGGAACAGGATGGGGTCAGTTATGTCATAATTTTGCAAGAGCAGTTTCAATAGGAAGACATAAGGTCCAAGAGATGCCATTCACTAAGGGACTCCATTGGGGGCGGTGAGAAGGCTCTGGACAGCTTCTCCAGAAAGGGGACAATGACAGAGCACTGTTTGGGTGAGGGAGAAGGGACAAGATGGAGGAAGGTAAACAAGAAGGCACCGCCCTTGTTGCTTCCGGGTTCTTCATCACCAACTTACTTGCGTGCGGGAAAATGCAGATCAACTGAGCAGGCGCCCCGGGACGTCAATCCGAAGAGATGGAAACTTACCCGGCCACACCTATGGAGATGCCTCTATCACACCCTTATCCTGCCCACTGCCCTCCTCCTTCTAGTACCAATGCATAAAAGTCCGCCGCCGGTAAACGCCGGTGTGACTTCCTCGGCCCCTGCATTCGTGGACCGGAGAACCTCACCCGAGAGCACCAGCGCAACTTCCCTTGCCCCCCACACCTGAGGACCAGAGAACCTTGCCCGAGAGTGTGCGCATATTTGCAATAAAAGACTGCCACTTTCTTATGTACTTTGGCCTCATGTTTAATTACTTAGCTCTCCTAAATTAAGTTACATTAAATTAAATTAAGACAAGCACCTGTTGAGTCCCAGGAGCATTTAGAGAATTAGTGAACATTTTGGGGCTAAATGAGTGATACATTTATTGAAGACTAAGTAACGAGAAACAAACAGAAAAAGAAGCTCCAGGGAAAACAAGAAGCTGTGTAGGAGATAAAATGTTATCATAAGGCCAGATGCAGTGGCTCACACCTGTAATCCCAGCACTTTGGCTTTTGTTTGTGTTTTTCTTTTGAGACAGAGTTTTGCTCTTGTTGCCCAGGTTGGAGTGCAGTGGTGTGATCTCAGCTCACGGCAACCTCCGCCTCCTGGGTTCAAGTGATTCTCCTGCCTAAGCCTCCCTAGTAGCTGGGATTACAGTCATGCACCACCACATCTGGCTAATTTTGTATTTATAGTAGAGACGGGGTTTCTCCGTGTTGGTCAGGCTGGTCTCAAACTCTCAACACTGTGCCTGGCCTTAATCCTAGCACTTTGGGAGGCTGAGTCGGGTGGATCACTTGAGGTCAGGAGTTTGAGACCAGTATGGCTAATATGGTGAAACCTTGACTCTACTCAAAATACAAAAATTAGCTGGATGTGGAGGCACGTGCCTGTAATCCCAGCTACTCCGCCTCCTGGGTTCAAGCAATTCTCTTGCCTCAGCCTCCCGAGTAGCTGGGATTACAGGTGCCCACCACCACACTCGGCTAATGTTTGTATTTTTAGCAGAGACCAGGTTTCACCATGTTGGCCAGGCTGGTCTTGAACTCCTGACCTCAGGTGATCTGCCCGCCTCAGCCTCCCAAAGTGTTGTGATTATAGTCGCGAGCCACCGTGCCCTGACTAGCTCAAGCAATTCTTAAAGAAAAGCCTGGTCGGGCACGGTGCTACCTGACTTTCAGTTACATGGAGGTAACTGCCAGAGTGCAGCCTGATCAATGCTAAATTATAACTCTATTTCCGTCCAGAGTTATTCTTTTATTTTCTTTTGCTTTTTCCTTTTATTTTCTTTAACTGTTTTTTCATTATTATTATTATTATTATTATTATTTTAAGACAGAAACTTGCTCTGTCGCCCAGGCTGGAGTGTGGTGGTGCGATCTTGGCTCACTGTAACTGTAATCGCCCAAGGGGTTCACCTTGTTGGCTGCCTAGACAGAGCTGATTCATCGAGACCAGGAAATCGCAATAGAGAAAGAGTAATTCATGCAGAGCTGGCTGTGCGGGAGACTAGAATTTTACTGCTACTCAAATCAGTCTCCCCGAGCATTTGGGGAGCAGAGTTTTTAAGGATAACTTGGTAGGTGGGGGAAGCCGGTGAGCCAGGAGTGCTGTTGGTCAGGGATGAAATCACAGGAAGTCGGAGTCAGAGCTGTCTTCTTGCACTGAGTCCGTTCCTGGGTCGGGGTCACAGGATCAGATGAGCCAGTTTATCCATCTGGGTGGGGCCATGAAGTGCAGGGTCTGCAAAATATCTCAAGGACTGATTTTAGGAGCAGTTTAGGGAGGGTTGGAATCTTGTAGCCTCCAGCTGCATGACTCCAAACCATCATTTCTAATCTTGTGGCTAATGTTAATCCTACAATGACAATCTAGTCCCCAGGCAAGAACATCTGCTTTGAAAAAGGGCTGTGACCGTCTTTGTTTAAACCATAAACTAAGTTTCTCCCAAAGTTAGTTCAGCCTACACCCAAGAATGAACAAGGACAGCTTGGCGGTTAGAAGCAAGATGGAGTTGGTTAAGATAGGTCTCCTTCACTGTCTCAGTCATAATTTGGCAAAGGTAGTTTCACAACCTCTGCTTCCTGGGTTTAGGCGATTCCCCAGCCTCAGTCTCCTGAGTAGCTGGCGATATCAACGCGCGCCACCACGCCCGGCTAATATTTGTATTTTTAGTAGAGACGAGGTTTTGCGACGTTGGCTTCCCAACGAGCCTGGCCTCAAGTGATCTGTGCACCTCGGCCTCCCAAAGTGCTGGGATTACAGGCATGAGCCACCAACCCCGGGCTGCGCTCATTGTTCATGAATTTGTAGAGCTTCATCTCCAGACTTCTCCTGATCCTTTCCTGGTGGTCACTGGGTGGGGTGAAAGTCCCAACCCTCCAGTCTTTAGGTCTTACTAACCCCACCCTGAAGCTCCCCGGGGGCTCTACCCTAAATCACTGCGTTAGCATAAACTCGGGAGTTATCTGACGGAGCATATAAGGAATGACAAGACACTCCTACCCATCAGGAATTTCCAAAGGTGTTAGGGGCTCCGTGACAGGAAGTGGGGACAAACACCAAATCGATTTCTTTTTCTACTACAGAAGATAAACACCAAAATAATTAGCTCCAAGAAGGAAAGAGGCTGCGGGAGGAGGACTATGATTTTTCTTCTGACAAGCCACAGGGACCCATGAATCCTTAAGCCGGGGGCCTGGCTCATTTTAATAAATCAAATTTTGAAAAGTCTAGATAGGATTGATGTTATTCCCCATGCCACACTGGGCCTGTTTGTGGCCCAAAAATTTCTGGGCCCAAAGATTCTGTGGCCCAAAGATTCTGGGGGACCCAGGTTGTGTCCTCATCAAGGCTGCTTGTTTCAGTAATTATCCTGGGCTGCATCGCACTCACCTGGTTGTGGGGCTCAGGCTTGCCCCCATCCCTGGCACATGCCCCTTCAAGGCGGGCAGGTGTGTGTATAGACTTGACTATAGGCTGGGGAGGCAGAGGATCCACGCTGCCAGCAACTTCATCTTCCTGCTGCTGCTTCTCAGATCTCCTGCTTCCCAGATGGCCCCGGCTGTTTCTGCAACCTGGTCCACCCTCCCTCCTCTCTCCTCGCCCTGATAGGTGGTCCTGATGGGCCAGTGCAGAGCGCTGGCACTGGTTGAGTGCTGTGTCGCACGTGCTTCTCACCAAAGCTTCCTAACGGACGGTGTGCTCCCCCTCTGACATCAGGGTAACAGGCAGAGGGTCTGCATGGCTGCAGGTCACAGAGCTAAGGGAAGCAGAGTTGAGATCTGGACCGAGGTCTGATTCCAGAGCCCTTGGGGAAAGGCCCTCACGCCTAGGGGGTCATGGGATCCTCCCTCTAAGGGGGCAGCATTCCTGCCTGGATCTTGGCCAGGGAGTAGATGTCAGAGAGGCCATCCATTCCAGGACATTCAGAGTGCCTGGCCTGAGATGCAGGAGGCCCTGGGGTGAGCAGGGTGGAGTGGCCTCAGACGGTGGCTGCTGATTGGCTGTGTGTCCTTAGGCACATCGCCTTGCCTCTCTGTGCAGCAGGAACAGTACCTTGCAGGCAGGTGGTTGTGAAGATTAAAGTGCCTGGTCCACCCAGCTGCAGCCTGGCCTGTTAAGCTCCGGAAATAGCCCCTGCCAACCCACCTGACCGCCAGCTGCTCCTCTCGGGCCTTCCCTGGGACTGTGAAGGCCCCGGGGCAGACGCCAGCTCCCCAGACTGATTTGAAAGGTCAGGGTGGCCTGGAGAAGTTAGCCTGAGGTCAGATCTGAAGGGCCAAAGGTCTGAAGGTGCTCAGTCTGGTGAGCTCACAGGGGTGGGGAGTGGGGGGCGGGTGGAGCCTGGAGGGCTGTGACTGGCCTGAGGCCAGAGTTTATGGCGAAATTGAATCCCCCTTATTCTGATGTCCTGGAAAACATTCCCGGGTGAGTCAGGGCTCTGAGGTGGCTGCCTCAGCTGAGAGTGGGGCCTCCCACCCTGATTCATCCTGTGGCCCAGGCCCTGCCCAGGGTGGGGAAAGGGGTTGGCAACTCAGGCCCATGCCCATGCAAGGAGGGTTCTTTTTCTGTCCTCCTCCCACCACCGTTGCATCCTGGAAGGCAGGAGTTCAGCACCTTGGAGAGGGGACAGCCCCTGTCCTCGCAGTCCCTGGTGCGGGCGCCCACATCTGCTTTCTCAATTTGTCCACACGGGAGGCAGGGCATGGTGGGAATTTGAACCCAAGCCTGAATACCTCGAGTGGGGTCAGGGTACAGTCACTGGGCCAGTGTTAAGCTTCTGATGTGCTTAAAAAGGCCCAAAAAACTAGCCCTGCTACCCCTTCCTATATTTGCCCTGGAGCACCTGGATGGGACCTGACTTACACCTGTGAGTGGCCTCAATTCTGAGGAGGTTCCCGGGCAGCCCCACCCTGACCTCACTCACCCCACTGCCTTGGGGGGCTGTCACCAGTGGTCTTGTGAAGGGTTTGGTAAAGGGACGGCTACGTCAGCTTCCCAGGACAGTTCTGGGTCCCACATGATGACTGCGGTGACCCTCTGTGCCCCAGGTTATCCACGAGGGCCCACCTGCAGCCCCAGGCTTGCAGCAGACCCTTGGGGGTCAGACAGCAAGGCCCCTGCAGACCCTCACCCCAGAGGCGCCCAATGAATGTGGCCCTGCCTGGGCCCAGCCAAGGTCAGGAGACACAGAACTCCAATCTTTGCTATAAATACACGTGTTTGGTGAGTGAGGGGCAACAGAAGGCAGAGAGATGGCGCTGTACACAGCTGGTATAGGCTTGGAGGTGGAACGCCAGAGAGACAGACACACAGACAGTCCGCCTAGCAGGGCAGGCCGGGCAGCATTCTGGGGCTTGTAACACTTGGTTGGTGGGCGAGAGCCGGGAGGAGGTCTGGCCCAGGGCTGGAGGGGCCGAGGCACCCTGCAGGCTCCAAGGTCCGAGGTCCTGGGTGGCATCCGCGGTGGCACCTGGGCTCAGCTCACGTCATTCAGGGCCTGGAGGGACACGAGGCCAGTCAGGAGGGTGCTCTGGGTCCCTGGGTCCCCCCACCTGGCCCCACAGGCCACCCACCTTGCGGGCAAACTCGGGCAGCACGAAGGCGGCGCGGTGCACATCGGAGTTGTAGTACTTCAGCTGCATCTGTGCCACCTGCTGCTGCGTCAGCGGCTGCACTGGCTCCTGGAAGTTGGTGCTCTGGGGACCGGGCCAGGGCACATCAGGGGGGGTACTTTTTTTTTTTTTTGAGACGGAGTCTCGCTCTGTTGCCCTCGCTGGAGTGCAGTGGCGTCATCTCGGCTCACTGCAACCTCTGCCTCCCGGGTTCAAGTGATTCTCCTGCCTCAGCCTCAGGTACACGCCACCACACCCAGCTAATTTTTTTTGTGTGTGTATTTTGAGTAGAGATGGAGTTTCTCCATGTTGGTCAGGCTGGTCTTGAACTCCTGACCTCAAGCAATCTGCCCGCCTTGGTCTCCCAAAGTGCTGGGATTCCAGGCGTAAGACACTGCGCCCGGCCTGGGGACGGCTTTTTTTTTTTTTATTTTTTTTTGAGATGGAGCCTTTCTCTGTCCCCCAGGCCGGAGTGCAGTGGTGTGATCCCGGCTCCCTGCAAGCTCCGCCTCCCGGGTTCACGCCATTCTCCTGCCTCAGCCTCCCCAGCAGCTGGGACAACAGGCAAACGCCGCCATGTCCAGCTAATTTTTTTTGTATTTTTAGTAGAGATGGGGTTTCACCGTGTTAGCCAGGATGGTCTCCATCTCCTGACCTCGAGATCCGCCCACCTCGGCCTCCCAAAGCGCTGGGATTCCAGGCGTGGCCACCGCGCCCGGCAGGGGGAGGGCTCTTTATTTACTTCCCCCGACCCCCACCCCTGGGCACCCCCATCTCACCGGGTTCTTGCTGCACAGCATGAAGCCGATCTGGCCGCTGGGGTAGGTGGGGATGGTGCAGTAGGCGTAGGCCACCACGGGGAACAGGGACTGGCAGAACTGCCGCATCTCCTTGATGAGGTCCAGGTGCAGCCACTGGCACTCGCCTGGGGGCCCCGAAGCATCAGCATCTGGCAGGGCCTGCCCTGCCCCGCCCCACCCGCCCCACTGCTCTAGGCCTGTGGCTCACCCTGGCAGCAGAGGACACCATCTTCCTTGAGGGCCGTCTTCATAAGCTGGTAATAGGACTCCTTGAAGAGACTTTCGGCGGGGCCTGGGGAAGGATGGAGGGAGACACACTGAACACAGTCTGGCTGAGACCTCCAGGGCCACTCTTACCCCGCTACACAGACCCACACAGCTGCCAGGTGGCCAGAGCCAGGATCTGAACCCAGGTCTGTGGGTGACAGGCTCCACACCTGAGTCCCATTCTTGGGGGAGTGTCATTGGCACCACAGCAGAGGAACCTCTACCCCAGGCCTTGGTCTAAGACTAGAACCTGCCCCCACTCCAGTGCTGACCAGTCCAGAGCAGAGGGGAGGCTGAAGAGGACACAGGGGCCTCAGTGTCCCAATGCCAGATCCCCACTCTCCTTGGGGCCCAGCTTGTGAACTCAGGGCAGTGGCCTGGCTCCTGCCTACTGTCCTGAGCCATGTTTCAGAGGGCAGGTAACAACTGAGAAGGGAAAAGTACAGCTCTAGTTCAAGGGGCGGGAGGCTGCTCTATCCTCGACTCTGAAGGCCTGGGGGAGGCTGACCTCCAGACCCGCAGCTGTCAGAAAACCCTGGGGCCCATCCGCTGCTTACCCATAGGGTCTGAGGAGTCAGTGATGATCACATCGAAGGCATCCTGATTCTGTTTCATGAACTCAAAACCGTCACCCACATGTAGGGTCAGCTTCGAGCTAGAGTAGCCAATGGCCATGCCTGGCAGGAACTTCTTGGAGACTTGGATGACATCCTGGAGGGGATGGGAGGGACCAGACTGGGCCAAGGGGCTGGGGGACCTGGAGCCAGACACAGCCACGTGGGACTCTCCAAGTGCCTCACAGGCAAGTGACCTTGGCCAAGCCCTTCCTTTTTTTTTTTTTTGAGACAGGGTCTCACTCTGTGGCCTAGGCTGGAGTACAGTGGCATGGATCATGGCTCACTGCACCTTCGGCCTCCAGGGCTCAGGTGATCCTCCCACCTCAGCCTCCTGAGTAGCTGGGACTTCGAGCGTGTTCCATCATGCTCGGCTACTTTTTAAATTTTTGGTAGAGATGGAGTCTCCCTATGTTGCCTCGAACTCCTAGGCTCGAGGGATCCTCTCACCTCGGCATCCGAAAAGCGCTAGGATTACAGTTGTGAGCCTCCACAGCTGGCCCCTTTTAGGAATCTCAGTTTATAATGTGTAAAGCGGGAAAAACTCTGGTACCTCTCTTTCTCCTTGAGAGCCGGCTCTTGCCTGTGGCTTGAGCTCCTCTCTCCCAACCCTACCCGCTCCTTCCAGACCAAATCACCCTGTCTGAGTGGCTTTCTTGTCCCTTCCTATTTATTTCTTTTCTTTTTTTTCTTTTTTGAGATGGAGTCTCGCTGTGTCACCCAGGCTGGAGTGCAGTGGCGCGATCTCAGCTCACTGCAAGCTCCGTCTCCCGGGTTCACCCCATTCTCCTGCCTCGGCCTCCTGAGTAGCAGGGATTACAGGCGCCCGCCACCACGCCCGGCTAATTTTTTGTATTTTTAGTAGAGACGGGGTTTCACCGTGTTAGCCAGGATGGTCTCGGATCTCCTGCCCTGGTGATCCACCCGCCTCAGCCTCCCAAAGTGCTGGGATTACAGGTGTGAGCCACCACGTCTGCCCAGTCAATATTTATTTTTTCGAGACAGAGTCTTGCTTTGCTGCCCAGGCTGGAGTGCAGGGGCACGATCTCAGCTCACTGCAACGCAACCTCCTGCCTCAGCCTCCCAAGTAGTTGGAATTACAGGCGCATGCCACCAAGTCCTGCCATTTTTTTTTTTTTTTTTTTGTATTTTTAGTAGAGACGGAGGTTCCATC
>NW_020257581.1:0-6957 GCF_003255815.1 Theropithecus gelada
AGGTTATTGCTGGGGCTTTGGCTTTGACTCTGACTCAGATGGGAACTGCAGGAGGGTTCTAAGCAGAGAGGCGACATGATCTGTCTCCCGGTTTAAAAGCATTCTCTGGCTGCTGAGTTGAGAAAAACTGTGGGAAGATTTGGGTAGAAGCATGGGGGCCAAACTGTGGCAACGTCCAGGTGGGAGATGATTTTGGTCCTGACCAGGGTCATGGTAGTGGTGAGAGATGGTCAGAGGAGAGAAGTAGGGGAGGTGGCCCGGGAGCTGCTGGGTGGGGATCTTCAGTACATGCTGAAGATAGTCAACAGGATTTCCTGACAGACTGGATGTGGGGGGTGACAGAAGGCACGGGTCAAGGTTGAGTTTGATTCTTACTGAACTATTAAGAAATTTTTAAAAACACTACTGTCTTTCCCAGTCCTGCCAAGTATGGGATGCTAGATTAAAGAAGTCTCTTCAGGCTCATTGCAGTGGCTCATGCCTGTAGTCCCAGCTGTTTGGGAAGCAGAGATGGGAGTATCTTTTAAGGGCAGGAGTTCAAGACCAGCCTGGGCAACATAGCAAGACCTACTCTTTACAAAAAAATATTTTTCAAAATTTAATAAAATAAATGTAGCTGGGCATGGTAATGTATACTTGTAGTTTCAGCTACTCCAGAGGCTGAGGTGGGCAAATCACTTGAGGTCAGGAGTTTGAGGCCAGCTTGGGCAACATAGCAAGACCTCTCACTCTACAAAAAAGATTTTAAAAATAGCCAGGCATGGTGGCACTCAACTGTAGTACCACCTGCTGGGGAGCTGAGGCAGGAAGATGGCTTGAGCCCAGGAGGTCGAGGCTGCAGTGAGCTGAAATCACACCACTTCACTCTAGCCTGGGCAAAAGACAGAGACTTTGTCTCAAAAAAAAATAAAAAGTATTAAATCAACATGTAATGATTTTATTATTAATATGTAATTTAAAATATTTTTAAAATTTTGTCTTGTATTATACCAACATGTAATGGCTTTATTAATATGTGATGAATGATATTTTTAAAATTTTATTGTCTAGTTTTAATGTAACTATTTATATAAAGAAATAGTTTTAGATATCTTCCATAAAGTTAAAAAATGTAAAGGGATGCTAGACCCCAAAAGGCTGAGAACTTCTAGTTTAGAAATATTCAGAGTAAGTCACATACAACTTGCTACTTGAACTATTTTTTTCTTTCTTTTTTTGTTTTAGGAGATGAGGTCTCACCCTGTCACCCAGGGTGGAGTATAGTGGTGCTATCACAGTTCACTGCAGCCTTGAACTCCTGGGCTAAGGATCCTCCTGCTTCAGCCTCCTGAGTAGCTGGGACTGTAGGTATACATGACGACAGTTGGCTAATTTTTAAATTGTTTTGTAGACATGGAGCCTCACTTTGTTGGCCTGGCTGCTGTCAAACTCCTGACTTCAAGTGACCCTTCTACCCCGCCACCCATCCTAGAGGTATGAGCCACCACAACGAGCACTTGTTCAATTTTCTAAAGAAATAAAAAATTTCTAAAGTAAGGCTGTGGGATGATGGCAGGAAGATAAAAGTAGAAAAACAGAAGAATAAGTTCAAGTGGCTTATTCACACATATTCTTTTGACAACAAAAAAACTTTTAGTATATATGTTCCTTACAAACAAACAAAAGGTAAATAAACAATGTTGTATGGGAACTTCAACACACACTGTACAATATTCCCACTTTGCTGACATCAATTATGGAAATTCTTTGTGGTTTACTTGACTATCACTATCAGTATTTTGCTTCTCTGATCACTTTTATCAACTTCCTCATCTGTTAACTTCTCTTCAAGGTACGTCATATCATGACATACTGCTGCTGCATGAACATGACCAGTGTCTTCCTATTAAACATGTAGAATGCTTTCCTAATTTCTTTTTTTACCCTCTGTCTGTTTTGCATATTTCTTACCTTTATTGTCAAACTCCAGAAAGTCAGTCGTACTAATTTATCACCATTTGCTTCATTAATTTATACTTTGCTTATATGGAATTTTGCCCAACAGGCCTCATTAAAATTTCTAACCTGTTTGTTTTGTTTTGTTTCTGAGACAGTGTCTTGCTCTGTTGTCCAGGCTGGAGTGTGGTAGTGCTATCACAGTTGACTGCAGCCTCAACCTCCCAGGCTCAAGCGATCTTCCCATCTCGGCCTCCCATGTGGCTGAGACTATAGGTGCTTGCCACTATGCCCAACTAATATTTGGAATTTTCCTATACGTGGGTTCCAGAGGGGTGACGGCGAAATGTGAGTAAGCATGGATTTTGGTATATGCAGGGATTGGGGGGCTGGAACTAATTCTGTCTGTATACTGAGAAACGACTGTATATGTTTTTACGATTGTGCTGTAGGACACATACTGTTGCATAGCCTTGAAAATAATTTTTAACTGAGTGGAATAATAATAATATTGATAAAAGTAGCAGCTGGCCAGGTGTGGTGGCTTACACCGGTCATCACAACACTTTGGGAGGCTGAGGCAGGAGGATGGCTTGAGGCTAAGAGTTTGAGATAGGCCTCGGAAACAAAGGGAGTCACCATCCCTACAGAAAAATACGTGAATTACAAGCATGTTCCTGTAGCCCCAGCTACTTGGGAGGCTGAGGTGGGAGGATCGCTTGAGCCCAGGGAGGCTGAGACTACAGTGAGTCATGATCAGGCATCTGCACTCCAGCCTGGGTGACAGAGTGAGACCCTGTCTCAAAACAACAAAAAAAGCAGCAGCTAACATCAACTGACCTTTTACCAGATGCCTATTAATACCATGGATTAATTTCTTATAATTGTTTCTTTCAGTTAACCACTCTGTCTTCAGTTACTCCCAGATTTTCACTGTGTTTGTACAGATGACCTTTTGTTTAGATTGAGTTGTCACCCCAAGGTATTTCCAGAAATAAGATTACTGTGAGTCATGGTGAATGGACATTCTCATTACCCTTGATGTAAATTGACAAGGTTTTGGGTGCCTCCCAGCTATAATCTCAGCACTTTTGGAGGCTAAGACAGGAGGATTGCTTGATGCCAAGAGTTGGAGGAGGCAGTTTGGCAGTATGGTGAGACCCTGTCTCTATTATTTTAAAAAATTGTCAAGCCTTACCCTGGAAGGCTTATATACAATTTAAACACCCCTCATAGTATAAGAAAGTGCCCATTTCACTGCACCTTTGCCAGCACAGGGTATTATAATTTAATAAGTCATTTTTTGTTTGATTATTTTAAATAGGTAAAAGACCTCATATTACTTTACTTGTTACATTTTGACATCTTTCCTTAGCTTATTAGCTCTGTTTCTTTTCTGTCTGTCAATGGTGGTGGTTGTTGTTTTGTTCTTTGAGACAGCGTCTTGCTCTGTCACCCAGGCTTGACTGTAGTGGCATAATCATGACTCACTGCAGCCTTGATCTCCCAGGCTCAAACTTCAGCTTCCTGAGTAGCTGGGACTACAAGTGTGCACCACCACTCCCAGCTAAGTTTTTTCTTTTTCTGGAAAGAGACAGGATCTCACTGTGTTGTCCAGACCGGTCTCTAGCTCCTGGCCTTAAGCAATCCTCCTGCATTAGCTTCTCAAATTGCTGGAATTTCAGGTATGAGCCACCATGCTTGGCCTGGGCTAGTCCTGTTTTCTCTAGAGTTCTCTTCACTTGGTGCTAGCCAATCTCTCATTATGCTATTCCCCTGTTACAATGAATAATTCTCTGGATTAAATTTTACCACTTTAAAGTTTTGAGAGGTTTATGTCTCCTGATTGGACTCTGACTAATATGCTCGGAAGGGTCCAAGGAGATAAACCCACACAAATGGGATTTGGGCATAGGTTTGGTTTTCCAAGGGACAGTGCTGAGCTCCTTGCCAATGGGAAATGGGATGCTGGTGATTTCCGGTAAGTGACCTCACAGTGACTCAAGCTACCACTTACTATTGATTGTGATGAAATGCCAACTGAGGCACATGCCTTGGGAGCTCAGTGGTTGCTGCACTTGACTGCTATGAAGACTGGTGTGGGAAGGGTCCCTTTGCATGCACTTGAGCGGGGGTCCCCAGCCCCTGAGCCATGGAGCTGTAAGGAGCCACACAACAGGAGGTGAGTGGTGTCGAGTGAGGGAAGCTTCATCTGTATTTACAGCCACTCCCCTTTGCTCACATTCCCGCCTGAGCTCCACCTTCTCTCAGGTCAGCAGCAGCATTAGATTCTCATAGGGACAGCACAACCTAGATCCCTCACATGCACGGTTCACAACAGGGTGTGTGCTCCTATGAGAATCTAATGCCTAATGATCTGTCACTTTCTCCCGTCATGCTCAGATGGGACCATCTAGTCACAGGAAAACAAGCTTAACATGCCCACTGATTCTACATTATGGTGAGTTCTATAATTACTTTACTGTATATCACAATTTAATAGTGGAAATAAAGTACCTAATAAATGTCAATGTAATATGCTTGAATCTTTTGGCCCAGGTCTTGCCTCCCGGCAGCCTCTCCAGGCCCAGAACTTTCTCCAGTTGGCCTTTACAGACCAAGCTCGTGACTCACAATGGTCTGTTTAGGCCCATACCCTACCTTACAGCAGTCTTTGCGCATGAGGCTACTGCCTTACAACAGCATCCACAGGCCCAGCTCCAACGTTATGACAGCCTCTTTAGGCCCAGCTCCAGCCTCCCAGTCTTCTCTCCAGGCCCAGAACTTTCTCAAGTCAACCTCACCAGACCCAGCTCCTGCCTCTCATTGCCATCCCAAGGGCCAGCTTTTTCCTCAGGGCCACCTTCCAAGACCCAGCTCCTGTTTTACAGTGGCCTCTTGAGGCCCATCTTCTGACTCCCGGCAGCCTGTACAGGCCCAGCTCCTGCCTTACAGTAGCCTCTTTAGTCCCAACTCCTGCCTCTTTGCAGGAGGCCCAAATGTCCTCAAGTCTAGGCCACAAAATCCAGGCCCAAAATATCCACAAGTCGGCCTCTCAAGACCCTGCTCCTGCCTTTCGTTGGCCTCTCCAGGCCCACCTGCTGCCCCTAGATGGCCTCTACAGGCTGCGCTTTTACTTCTGGCTGTGCCTGGAGGCCCAACTCCTGCCTCAGAACAACCTCTTTTGGCTCAGCTCCTGCCCAGCTCCTAGTGGCCTTTGAAGACCCAAAAGTGCCTCAAGTCAAACTTTCCAGGTCCACCCTCTGCCTCCCAGTGGCCTGGACAGGCCCAGCTCCTACGTGACAATGGCCTCTCCAGGCCCAGCTTTTGCCTTACGGACATCTTCCCCAAACAAGCTCCTACCTGCCTCCTGGCCACTTTGATGGGCCCAGATCCTGCCTCACACTAACCTCATTACGCCCAGCTCATGCCTCACTGTGGCCTGTCCACGCCCAGGTCCTGCCCCCCGACAGGCTGTCCGTGCCCGAAACTTCTTCAAGTCAGCCTCTCCAGTCACATCTCCTGCCCAGCATTGGCCTCTTTAGGCAGAGCTCATGCCTTGGTGGCCTCTCCAGGCCCAGCTCCTGCATCCTGGCAGCTTCTGTAGACCAAGAACTTTCTCAGGTCCGCCATCCCAGGCCCAAGTCCTGCCTCCTGTCAGCCTCTATAGGCTCAACCTCTGCCTCACAGGAGACTTTCCTGGCCACCTAGGCCAAGCTCCTGCCTTTCAGCAGCCTCTGCAGGCCCAGCTCCTGCCTCTCAATGACCTCTCTAGAGCAAGCTCATGCCTCACAGTGGCCATTCTGGCTCAGCTTTTGCCTTTTGGCAGCATCTCCAGGCCCAGAACTTCCTCAAGTGGGCCTCTCCAGGGCTTCCTCAAGTGGGCCTCTCCAGGCTCAGCTCTTCCTCCCGGCTGCATCTCCAGGCCCACCTCCTACCTTACAACAACCTCTTTCAGCTCAGCTCTTGCCCAGCTCCTGGCAGCCTTTATAGGCCCAAAGCTTTCATTCTCCAGCACAACCTGCCTCCCAGCAGCTTAAATAGGTCCAGCTCCTGCGTGACCATGGCTTCTCCAGGCTCAGCTCTTGCCTAACGGAGTTCTTCCTTGGCCAAGTTCCTGCCTGCCTCCCAGCAGGCTCAAAAGGCCCAGCTCCTGCCCCCGACAGTCTTTCCAGGCCAAAATCTTCCTCAGGTCGGCCTCTACAGGCTGGTCTCTTGCCTCACACTGGCCTCTCCAGGCCCAGCTCCTGCATCTTGGCAGCCCATCCAGGCCCAGCTCTTGCCTCGTGGCAGCTGCCCCAGGCCAAGTTTCTGACTGCCTGCCAGCAGCCTCAACAGGCACAGCTCCTCCCTCACACTGGCCTGCTTAGGCCCAACTCATGACTGTCAGGCCCTATCCAGGCCCAGTGCCTGCTTTCTGACTGACTCTTGAAGCCCAAAACTTCCTCAAATCAGCCTTTTTAGGCCCACCTTCTGTCTACTGTCGGACTCTACAGGCCAGCCTCTGCCTCACAGTGGACTCTCCAGACCCAGATCATGTCTTACTGTGGCATCCTCAGGTGAAGATCCTGCCTTTCGGCAGCTTCTACAGGGCCATCTCCTGCCTTCCAAAGGCCTCTTTAGGCCAAGCTCATGCCCCATGGCGACTTTTCCAGGCACAGATTTTGCCTTTTGCAGCCTGTCCAGGCCCAGAATGTCCTCAACTCGGCATCTCTGGGACGAGTTCATTCTCCCGGCTGCATCTACAGACCCATTTCCTGCCTCAAAACAACTTCCTTTGGCCCAACTCCTGCCGAGCTGCTGGCAGCCTCTATAGGCCAGAGACTTCTTAAAGTAAAGCTTTCCAGGCCCACCTTCGGCCTCCCGGCAGCCTCAGCAATCAAACTATTCCCTCATGGCAGCTACAAAAAGCCAAGTTTCTCCCTGCCTCACGACATCCTCCGAAAACTGAGCATTTGCCTCACGGCAGCCTCCCCAGGCCACAAATCTGCCTGTCTCCCAGCAGTCTTGACAAGTCCAGCT
>NW_020257582.1:0-10470 GCF_003255815.1 Theropithecus gelada
GAATCAACCCAAATGTCCATCAGTGACAGACTGGATTAAGAAAATGTAGCACATATACACCATGGAATACTATGCAGCCATAAAAAAGGATGAGTTTGTGTCCTTTGTAGGGACATGAATGCAGCTGGAAACCATCATTCTTAGCAAACTATCACAAGAACAGAAAACCAAACACCGCATGTTCTCACTCATAGGTGGGAACTGAACAATGAGATCACTTGGACTCGGGAAGGGGAACATCACACACTGGGGCCTATCATGGGGAGGGGGGAGGGAGGAGGTATTGCATTGGGAGTTATACCTGATGTAAATGACGAGTTGATGGGTGCTGACGAGTTGATGGGTGCAACACACCAACATGGCACAAGTATACATATGTAACAAACCTGCACGTTATGCACATGTACCCTAGAACTCAAAGTATAATAATAATAATAATAAAAAGGAATTGTATGTATGCATGTACACATAAACCTATAAGTAACATGTGTGTGCATGCATGTGCAAACATATTTCTAGAGAGAAGGTCTTTCATCACATTTTCAAAAATATCACAATCTCCAGAAGTTTGTTTACTGTGTGTGACCCTAAATAACTTTGACCCAAACTCAATTATAATTAAAGTTAAAATCATAAGATTTTCAGAAAAACTCATGGAAGTAGAGTAGACTGGTGATTACCAGGGACTGGCTGGGGGGTGGTCCTGGGAAGGTTTTGGTCAAAGGATACATTTCAGGTGGACAGGAGCAGTAAGTTCAAGATATCCATTGTAAAGCATGACTATAGTAATAACAATGTTATGTATACTTGAAAATTGCCAAGAGAATAAAGTTTAAGTGTTCTCACCACAAAAAAAAGTACAAATTTTAAAATACAGTATAACAACTATTTACATAGAATTTACATAATATATATTATGCTTACATCTAGAGATGATTTAAAGTACATGAATAGATATGTGAAGGTTATACGCAAATAGTACACCATTTTATATAAGATGTATATTGTAAGTCTATGGTAACTACATAAAAAAAACAATATTAGATACACAGATGATAAAGAGAAAAGAATCAAAACATGCTGGTAAAAGTCATCAAATCACAAAGAAAGACAGCAAGAGAGGAAAAAATGAAAAAAAGAATTGCAAAAGAGACAGAAAACATAATGGCAGTAGTAAGTTCTTAGTATCAAAAATTATGTAAAATGAAAATAGATCCAATTTTCTAATAAAAAGGAATAAAGTGACTAAATAGAAAAACAAGATCCAACTTATGTTTTCTATAAGAGTCTCACTTTAGCTTGAAGGATACAGATAGGCTGAAAGTGAAGGTATGGAAGAAGATACCTCAAACAATGTGTAATCAAAAAAAGAGCAGGGATATGTCTACTAATATCAAACAAAATATAGATTTTAAGTAAAAACTGTGACAAAAGACAAAAAAGCATTATATAATGACAAAGGGATCAGTTCATCAAGAAGACATAGCAATTGTAAATATATATGCAACCAGCATGACAGCAACTGAATATATAAAGCAAATATTAACAGATCTGAAGGAAGACACAGACAGAAATGCAAAAATAGCAGGGAACTTCAAAACCATATGTTCAACAATGGATAGATCATCTGGACAGAAAACCAATAAGAAAACAGTGGATTTGAACAACTGGCTCAATACACATGTACAGAACATTTCATCCAACAGCAGCAGAATACACATTCTATTCAGCACACACAGAACACTCTCCAGAATAGACCATATGTCTGGCCACAAACAGTTCTTAATGAAACATTTAAGAAGATGAAATCACATCAAGTATTTTTTTTCTGATCACAATGGAAGAAGACTAAACATCAACAAGAGGAAAAAGAGAAAATTCACTAATAAGTCAAAATTAAACAACTGACTTCTGAACAAGCAGTGGGTCCAAAAAAGGAAAATTAAAGAAAAGTCTTAAGAAAAATGAAAATGGAAACAAAACATAGCAAAACATTTACGCAGCAGAAAAGTAATTTTAAGAGGGGCATGTATAGTAATGTAAGCCAACAATAGGAAATAAGGAAGATCTCAAATAATCAACCTAACCTACTTCAAGGAACTAGAGACTTCAAGGAACTAGAGAAAGAAGAAAAAAATGAAGCTTAACTTCAGCAGAAAAAAAGAAAATAACACAGAACACAACAGAAACAAATAAAATAGATACAAGGAAAAGCAATAGAAAATATTAATGTAACTAACAGTTGCTTTTTTGGAAAAGATAAATTAAATTGACAAACCTTTAGCTAGATTGAGATAAGAGAGAACAAACAAGTAAAATTATAAATTAAAGACACGACATTAAAACTAACACCATGGAAATAAAAATGGCCATAAAAGATTACTATGAACAACTATATGTCAACAAACTGGATAAACTTGAAAAAATGGTTAAATTCCTACAAATATACAGTCTATCAAGACTAAACCATTGAGAAATACAAAATCTGAACAAATCAAAATGGATAAAAATATTGAATTGGTAATCCAAAACCTCCCAAGAATGAAAAGCTCAGAACTGGATAGCTTCACTGGTTAACTCCATCAAACATTTAAAGAATTAAGGCCAATCCTTCTCAAATTCTTCTAAAAAATAAAATAGGAGGGGAGACAAGCAAACTCATTTTACAAGGTTAGCATCAACCTCATTCCAAAGCCAAACAAACACTCATATATATAAACCAAATATTATTATAGCTAAAGAGAGAGAGAACGATAATGCAATAAAAGCTGAGACTTCAACACTCCACTTTCAGCACTGGACAGTTCTTCCAGACAGAATATCAAAAAACAAACATGGGACTTAATCTTCACTATCGACCAAATGGATCTAAGAGATATTTACAGATCATTTCATCAAACACCTGCAGAACATGCTTTTTTCCCCTTAGCACATGTATCATTCTCAAATATAGAACATCTGTTAGGTCACAAAACAAGTCTTAAAATATACAAAAACATTGAAAAAATATTAAGCATCTTCTCTGACCACAATGGAAAAAAAACCTATAATTTGTAACAAGATAGATTTTGGAAATGATATGAATAAGTGAGAATTAAGTTCCTGAATCACCAATGTGTCAATGAAGAAATTAAGAAGAAAATTGAGTAATTTCTTAAAAAAATGATAATGGAAATATGACATACCTGTGGAATACAACAAATGCAGTAATAAGATGGAAGTTTATGACTATAAATGCCTACACTAAAAAAGAAAGAAAACTTCAAATAAATAAACTTAAAGATGCATCTTTTAAAAAAATGAAATAGCAAAAGCACATCAAGCCAAAAATTAGTAGAAGAAAATAAGTACTAAAAATCAGAGAATAAATAAATGAAATTGGACTGAAGAAGACAATTTTTAAAAAATCAATGAAATAAAAAGTTGTTTTTAAAAAAAAAAAATTAAACAAAATTGACAAACTTTAGCCAGACTAAATAAAAAGAAAGACAGAGAGCAGTTCCAAGTAAATAAAATTAGAGATGAAAAAGGAGACATCACAACTGACACCACAGAAATTCAAAGGATTACTAGTGGTTTTCTGAGCAACTATATGCCAATAAATTAGAAAATCTGGACAAATTTTTAGACACATGCCACCTATCAGGATTGAACCATGGAGAAATCCAAAATCTGGACAGATGAATAATAAGTAACAAGATTGAAGCTGTAATAAAAAATCTTCTCTCAAGGAAATAATACCAAACCTAGTGAACTTATTCTGAAAACTAGAAGAGGTAAGAATGCTTCCACACTTCTTCTATGAGGCCAGTATTAGCCTGGTACCAAAAACAGACAAAGACATATCAAAAAAAGAAAGCCACAGGCCACTATCACTGATGCATATTAAAGCAAAACCCTCAACAAAATATTTGCAAACTGAATTCAGCAGCAGATTACAAAGTTCATTCATCATGACCAAATGGGATTTATCCCTGGAATGCAATAATAGCTCAACATATGCAAATCAATGTAATATATTTTATCAACAGAATGAAAGGCAAAAAACATTATCATTCCAATTGATGGTGGAAAAACATTTGATAAAATTCAACATGACTTCCTGATAAAAACCCTCAAAAAAAAAAAAAAAACTGGAGATAAAAGTAATACACCTATACATAATAAAACACAAATGGGAAAGACCAACAGCTAGTATCATACCGAATTGGATAAAAATGAAAGCCTTTTCACTAAGACCCAGAACACAAAATGGATGTCCACTGTAACCACTGCTATTTAACATAGTACTGGAAGTCCAAGCTAGAGCAATCAAACAAGAGTAAGATACGAATGGCATCCAAATTGAAAAGTAGTAAGTCATATTATCCTTTTTTGGAGATGATGTGATATTATATTTGGAAAAACATACAGACGCCAAAAGAAAGCTATTAAAACTGATAAACAAATTCAGCAAAGTTACATGATACAAAATCAACGTATAGAAATCAAGAGCATGTTTATATGCCAACAGTGAACAATGTAGAAAAGCAATTAAAAAGTCATCTCATTTACAATAGTTATGAATAAAAATTACCTAGAAAACAACTTAACCAATATAGTAAAATATATTAGCAATGAAAATTATAAAACACTGATAAAAGAAATTGAAGAGGACCAACAAATGGAAAGATATCCATGTTCATAAATTAGAATAATCAATATGTTAAAATGTCCATACTACCCAAGGCAATCTACAGATTTAACCCAACCCCTATCAAAATATCAACATTCTTCACAGAAATAGAAAAAACAACCCTAAAATTTATATGGAACCATAAAGGATGCACTATATCCAAATATATCACAAGCATAAAGAACAAAACTGGAGAAATCAAATTACCTGACCAAGTTATACTACAGAGCAATAGTAACCAAAAAAGCATGGGACTGGAATAAAAATAGACACATAGACCAATGAAACAGAATAGAAAAACTCAGAAATAAATCTATACACCTTTAAGAGCATACTTTAGAATAAGGACAATCTCTTCAACAAATGGTGCTGGGAAAACTGGATATCCATATGCAGAAGAATGAAACTAGACCCCCATCTCTAGCCATATCCAAATCAAAATGAATGAAAGACTTAAAGCTAAGACCCCAAACTATGAACCTATTACAAAAAACTTTTGGTAAACTCTCTAGGATATTGGAGTGGACGAGACCTCTTGAGCAATATCCCACAGGCACAGGCAACAAAAGAAAAAATAGACAAATGAGATCATATCAACTTAAGAAGCTTCTGCATAGCAAAAGAAAGAATCAACAAAGTGAAGAGACAACCCACAGAATGAGAGAAAAATATTTGCAAACTACTCATTTAACAAGGGATCAACACCATAATATACAAGGAGCTCAAACAGCTGTATACGAAAAAAAGTCTAATAATATTATTTTAAAATGGGCAAAAGATCTGAATAGACATTATTCAAAAAAGACATACAAATGGCAAAGAGGTATATGAAAAGGTGCTCAACATCACTGATCATCAGGGAAATGCAAATCAAAAGTACAGTGAGATATCATTTCACCCAAATGCCGGATGTGGTGGCTTACACCAGTAATCCCAGCACTTTGGGAGGCTGAGGCAGGTGGATCACCTGAAGTCAGGAGTTCAAGATCAGCCTGGACAATATGGTGGAACTCCATCTCTACTAAAAATACAGAACTTAGCTGGGCATGATGGTGGGCGCCTATAATCCCAGCTACTTGGAGGCCGAGGCAGGAGAATTGCTTGAAACTGGGAGGCAGAGGTTGCAGTGAGCTGAGTTCATGCCATTGCACTCAGCCTGGGTGACAAGACCAAAACTCCATCCCCCCAAAAAATGCTTTTATCCAAAAGACAAACAATAACATATGCTGTCAAGAATGTGAAGAAAAGGAAGCCCTCATACACTGTTTGTGGGCATATACATTAGTAAAACTGGTATGGAGAACAGTTTGAAGGTCCCATAAAAAATTGAAATAAAGTTTCCATATGATCCGTCTATCCAATACCTAGGTAAACACCCTAAAGAAAGGAAATCAGCATATTGAAGACTTATCTTCAGTCCCATGTTTATTGCAGCACTATTCGCAAAGATAAATTGATAAAGTCAATGAGGTACATGCACAAAATGGAGTACTATTCGGTCACAACAAATAATGAGGTACTGTCATTTGCAACAATATGGATGGAACTGTAGCACATTATGTTAAGTGAAACAAGGCAGGCAGGCACAGAAAGACAAACATCACATTTTCTCAGTTATCTGTAGGTGTTACAAAACAAAACAATTGAATTCATGGATTTAGAGTAGAAGAATGGTTTACCAGAAGCTGGCTGGAGTATTTAGGGTTGGGGAAGAGGAGATGATTAATGGGTACCAAAAAAAGTTAAAAAGAATAAATAAGACCCAGTATTTGCTAGAATAACAGGGTGGCTATAGTATGAACATGATTTAATTGTACATTTTTAAATTATATCTTATGTTCTAGGGCACTTGTGCACAACATGCAGGTTTGTTACATATGTATACATGTACTATGTTGGTGTGCTGCACCCATTAACTCGTCATTTACATCAGGTATACCCCCTAATGCTATCCCTCTCTCCTCTCCCCACCCCACAATAGGCACCAGTGTGTGATGTTCCCTTTCCTGTGTCCAAGTGTTCTCAATGTTCAGTTCCCACCTATGAGTGAGAACATGCGGTATTTGGTTTTCTGTTCCTGCAATAGTTTGCTGAGAATGATGGTTTCATTTTAAAATAACTTAGAGAGAAGTGGAGCAAGATGGTGAACTTGAAAGCTCCACAGACCATGCCCACAACAAGGACACCATGTTAACAACTATCTACACATGAAAAGATAAACACACACACACACACACACACACCTTCATAAGAACCAAAAATCAGGTGAGCATACTACCTGGTTTTAACTTCATGTCACTGAAAGAGGTACTGAAGAAACAGAAAAAATAGTTCTGAATTACAGATACCATGCCAGCACCAACCCAGGAAGCAGCAGAATGGTGTGGAGAGCATCACTGGGTGCTGGAAGTGGGAGAACACAGAAATTGTGAGGCATGGAAGTCAGTGCTGTCCTGTTAAACAAGAAAGAAAAACCAGACAAAACTCAAATGATGCCGCCTCATGGAAGGAGCAACAAATAGTTAAAAAAGCAGGGAAATAATGTTAAGTGGTCAAATTGTTATAAGTTTTCTTTTTACCTGTTTGTTTGCTTGTGCAAATAGTGTAAGTTGTTATCAAGTTGAAATAATGAGATACAAGACAGTATTTGCAATCCTCATGGTAACTTCAAAGAAAAATCATGCACTGGATACACATACACAAAGCAAGAAGCTAAAAAACGTACCAGCAGAAAAAACACCTTCAAAAGAGGAAGACAGGAAGGAAAGAAAGAAGAAAGAGAAGACCAAAAACCAACCAAAATCAAATAAAATGGCAGCAGTAAGTCCTTACTTATCAGTAATAATGTTGAGTGTAAAAGAACTGAGCTCTGGAATCAAAAGACAGAGGCTGACTGAATGGATTAAAAAACAAGAACCATTGATCTCTTGCATACAGGAAACACACTCCACCTATAAAGATACACATAGACTGAAAAGAAAAGGATGAAAAAGGATATTCCATGCCAATGGAAACCAAAAAAGAGCAGGAGTCTCTCTTTTTTGCAGACAAAATAGATTTCAAGACAAAACCTATAAGAGACAAAGAAGTTCACCATAAAATTATAAAAGGGTAAAATCAGCAAGAGATTTGAAAAATGGTAAATATATATGCACCCAACACTGGAGCACCTAGATATATAAAGTAAATATTATTAGAGCTAAAAAAAACGATAGGTCCCATTACAATAATACCTGGAGACTTTAACATCCCACTTTCACTATTGGACAGATCTTCAAGAGAGAAAATAAAGACAAATTAGACAGGCATGGGCAAGGACTTCATATTTAAAACACCAAAAGCAATGGCAACATAAGCCAAAATTGACACATGGGATCTAATTAAGCTAAAGAACTTCTGCACATCAAAAGAAAATACCATCAGAGTGAACAGGCAACCTACAGAATGGGAGAAAATTTTTGCAATCTACCCATCTGACAAAGGGCTAATATCTAGAATTTACAAAGAACTTAAACAAATTTACAAGAAAAAATCAAGCAACCCCATCAAAAAGTGGGCAAAGGATATGAGCAGACACTTCTCAAAAGAGGACATCTATGCAGCCAACAGACACATGAAAAAATGCTCATCATCACTGGTCATCAGAGAAATGCAAATCAAAACCACAATGAGATACCATCTCACACCAGTTAGAATGGCAATCATTAAAATGTTAGGAAACAACAAGTGTTGGAGAGGATGTGGAGAAATAGGAACACTTTTACACTGTTGGTGGGACTGTAAACTAGTTCAACCATTGTGGAAGACAGTGTGGCAATTCCTCAAGGATCTAGAACTAGGAATACCATTTGACCCAGCCATCCCATTACTGAGTATATACCCAAAGGATCATAAATCATGCTGCTATAAAGACATAAAGACACAAGCACACGTAAGTTTATTGTGGCACTATTCACACTAGCAAAGACTTGGAACCAATGCAAATGCCCATCAATGATAGACTGGATTAAGAAAACGTGGCACATGTACACCTTGGAATACTATGCAGCCATAAAAAAGGATGAGTTCATGTCCTGTGTAGGGACATGTATGAAGCTGGAAACCATCATTCTCAGCAAAATATTGCAAGGAAAGAAAACCAAACACCACATGTTCTCACTCATAGGTGGGAATTGAACAATGAGAACACTTGAACACAGGAACGGGAACATCACACACCGGGGCCTGTCGTGGGGTGGGGGAGGGGAGGGATAGCATTCGGAGATATACCTAATGTAAATGATGAGTTAATGGGTGCAGCACACTAACATGGCACATGTATATATATGTAACAAACCTGCACGTTGTGCACATGTACCCTAGAACTTAAAGTATAATAATAAAAAAAGTTTAAAAAGAAATATTAGACTTCATCTCTACTGTAGATCAAGTGAATTTATAGATATTTACAGAACATTTCACCCAAGAGCTGCAGAACACATATTCTTTTCTGTAGCACATAGATCATTGTCAAGGACAGATCATATGTTAGGTCACAAAACAAGTCTTAAAACATCACAAAATTGAAATAATATTAAGCATCATCTCTGACCACAATGGGCTTAAACTAGAAAGTAACAAGAGGAATTTTGGAAACTATGCAAACATGAAATTAAACAATATGCTACTGAATGGCTAGGATGTCAATGTAGAAATTTATAAGGTAATTTAAAATTTTCTTGAAAAATTGGATAATGGAAAGACAATATACCAAAACCTATGGGATACAGCAAAAGCAGTATTATGAGGGAAATTTATCGGTAAAATACCTACAGCAAAAATGGGAAGACTTTAAATGACCAATCTAACAATGTATCTTAAAGTACTGGAAAAGCAAGAGAAAATCAAACCACAATCAGTAAAAGAAAAGAAATAATACAGATCATGGCAGAAATAAATGAAATTTAAATGAAAAAGATAATACAAAATACCAATGAAACTAAAAGTTGTGCTTTTAAAAAGTTAAAGAAAATTGACAATCCTTTAGCCAGGCAAACTAAGAAAAGAATAAGATTACAAATAAATAAAATCATGTGTCTGTTGGCTGTATGAATGTCTTCTTTTGAGAAATGTCTGTCTGTTCATATCCTATGCCCACTTTTTGATGGGGTTGTTTGTTTTTTTTCTTGTAAATTTGTTTGCGTTCTTTGTAGGTTCTGGATATTAGCCCTTTGTCAGATGAGTAGGTTGCAAAAATTTTCTCCCATTCTGTAGGTTGCCTGTTCACTCTGATGGTAGTTTCTTTTGCTGTGCAGAAGCTTTTTAGTTTAATTAGATCCCATTTGTCAATTTTGGCTTTTGCTGCCGTTGCTTTTGGTGTTTTAGACATGAAGTCTTTGCCCATGCCTATGTCCTGAATGGTACTACCTAGGTTTTCCTCTAGGGTTTTTATGGCATTAGGTCTAACATTTAAGTCTCTAATCCATCTTGAATTAATTTTCGTATAAGGAGTAAGGAAAGGATCCAGTTTCAGCTTTCTACTTATGGTTAGCCAATTTTCCCAGCACCATTTATTAAATAGGGAATCCTTCCCCCATTTCTTGTTTCTCTCAGGTTTGTCAAAGATCAGATGGCTGAAAAAATGCTCATCATCACTGGTCATCAGAGAAATACAAATCAAAACCACAATGAGATACTATCTCACACCAGTTAGAATGGCAATCATTAAAAAGGTCAGGAAACAACAGGTGCTGGAGAGGATGTGGAGAAATAGGAACACTTTTACACTGTTGGTGGGATTGTAAACTAGTTCAACC
>NW_020257583.1:0-24407 GCF_003255815.1 Theropithecus gelada
CCGAGGGCCTACGCCCCCACCCCTGCTGTGGCTACCTTCCCACCACGTTCCACGGTCTCGTGGACTTTCTTCAGGAAGTCTCGTTCCCGGCAGCGCTTGGAGTCGCGGATGGTCGTGGCGTACGTGGACTCCGTGATGAGCAGGTTGGGGCGGCACTTGTCAATCCAGGCAGCTCTAGTACACGGGGGTGGGGTGTGAGTCACGGTGCACGGTCCCCACAGCTGCAGGGCTGGGTCTGACAAGCTGGGCCCCAGTACTACGCCCACCCGCCTTCCTGGGCCACTCTGGCTGGAAAGAGCCAGCTGGTAAAATGCTGTGGGCAGCACACTTGGGAAGAGAGAAGAGGGACAGAGGACCCCGCCCAGACCTTGGGAAGAGAGAGGAGGGACAGAGGACCCCGCCTGGACCCTGTGTCTTCGCGCATCTGGGCCCAGAAGGAAGGGGCTCTCCAGGCCACACGGGACATGGGAGACACTGCTGGGCCGGCCGCTCGAGGGCTGGCACGCCGACACCCGCCAGGGTCCTGAGCGCCAGGGGGGCCCATGGGACAAAAGACATCTCGGACTACTTACCCCAAGTGTCGGTCTGGGGTCATGTTATAATCACCCTGGTGAACGATCAAGGCCACCATGAGGAGGGTGCGTCCCAACCCGGCAGCCCCTCCCAAGCCTTAAGCCCTTCCACTGACCGTGTAGACCACAGACTCTGAGCCCACTTTAATCTGGAACATGGCTGCCCCCAGCACGTGGCCTGCATAGTAGGCCTTGATCTCCAGTTCATCGTCCACCTGTGGAGGACAGGGCTGTGCTCAGGCTGTGTCGTCACAGCAGAGGGGCAGAGAGGCAGGGGCGGGAATCGAGGGAGGCAGGGGCGGGGAGCGAGGGAGGCAGGGGCGGGGAGCAAGGGCACTGCACTGAGCCTTTTAGTCCCTGTTGCTCATACACAGCATCCAGTTCACAAGGGATGGGCAATGTGGACAAAGAACAAAAAACAACAGATGGAAGACTGAAGGGACCTGAAATTGGAGTTTCCAGTGTGGACTTTGAATACATCACAGAGAAAAGACAAGATTCAGAATGCTGGCTGCCAGGCAAGGTAGCTCAGGCCTGTAATCCCAACACTTTGGGAGGCCAAGGCGGGTGGATCCCTTGAGGTCAGGAGTTTGAGACCAGCCTGGCCAACATGGTGAAACCCCATCTCTACTAAAAATACAAAAATAAGCTAGGCGTGGAGGTGCATCCCTGTAATCCCAGCTGCTTAGGAGGCTGAGGAAGGAGAATCGCTTGAACCTGGGAAGTCGAGGTTGCAGTGTGCCGAGATCACGCCACCGTACTCCAGCCTGGGCGACGGGGCGAGACTCCATCTCAAAAAAAAAAAAAATATTGGGCCAGGCACGGTGGCTCACACCTTTAATCCCAGCACTTTGGGAGGCCAAGGTGGGTGGATCGTCTGAAGTCAGAAGTTCAAGACCATCTTGGCCAACATAGTGAAACCCTGTCTCTACTAAAAATACAAAAATTACCTGGGCATGGTGGCAGGTACCTGTAATCCCAGCTACACAGTAGGCTAAGACAAGAGAATTACTTGAACCCAGGAGGCAGAGATTGCAGTGAGCTGAGATTGTGCCACTGCACTCCAGCCGGGCAACAAGAGCGAGACTCCGTCCAAAAAAAAAAAAAAAAAAAGTTGGCAAAAAACTAGACTTCTTTAAAAATTTATTTCACTCATTTAAAACTTGCCGGGCATGGTGGCTCACACCTGCAATCCCAGCACTTTGGGAGGCTGAGGCGGGTGGATCACGAGATCAGGAGTTTGAGACGAGCCTGACCAACATGGTGAAACCCTGTCTCTACTAAAAATACAAAAACATTAACCAAGTGTGGTGGTGCACACCTGTAATCCCAGTTACTCGGGAGGCTGAGGCAGGAGAATCACTTGAACCCAGGAAGCAGAGGTTGCAGTGAGCCGAGATTGCGCCACTGCACTCCAGTCTGGGTGGCAGAGTGAGACTGTCTCAAAAATAAAATAAAAAATAAAAACAGTACTTTTGGAGAGACAGTCTCACTGTGTTGCTCAGGCTGGTCTGGAACTCCTGGGCTCAAAGGATCCTCCCGCCTCAGCCTCCCAAAGTGCTGGGATTACAGGTGTGAGCCACCACCCTTGGCATAGAAACTATTTTTGAAAAGTGGAAATTTTTTTTTTTTTTTTTTGAGACGGAGTCTCGCTCTGTCTCCCAGGCTGGAGTGAGCGGCGCAATCTTGGCTCACTGCAAGCTCCGCCTCCCGGGTTCACGCAATTCTCCTGCCTCAGCCTCCCGAGTAGCTGGGACTACAGGTGCCGCCACCACACCGGGCTAATTTTTTGTATTTTTAGTAGAGACGGGGTTTCACCATGTTAGCAAGGATAGTCTTGATCTCCTGACCTCGTGATCCACCCTCCTCAGCCTCCCAAAGTGCTGGGATTACAGGTGTGAGCCACCGCGCCTGGCAAAAAGTGGAAATTCTAAAACCAGGAACTATTAAAACCCAAATTAAGAATTCAATGGATGGGCCAGATGTGGTGGCTCATGCCTGTAATCCCAGCACTTTGGGAGGCTGAGGAGGGTGGATCACCTGAGGTCAAGAGTTTGACCTTTTTTTTAGTAGAGATGGAGAAACCCCATCTCTACTAAAAAAAAAAATACAAAATTAGCCAGGCTTGGTAGTGCATGCCTGTAATCCCAGCTACTCGGGAGGCTGAAGCAGAAGAATCGCTTGAACCCGGGAGGCAGAGGTTGTGGTGAGCTGAGATCATGACATTGCACTGCAGCCTGGGCAACAAGAGCGAAACTCCATCTCAAAAAAAAAAAAATAGAATTCAGTGGATGAATTTACCACCACATGACATATGACCAGAAAAGAGAATCCGTAAACTGAAAGACACCAGAGAGAATATCTATCAGGAAACAGGAAAGACAAAGGGATGACCAAGTTTCAAGAGGTTGACCGTCAGGCTCTCAGGGCCCCTGGAGGAACAAGAACGAGGCAGAAGCAACACTGGAAGAAACGTGATGAAGGCCTCAAGCCACAGATCCAAGAGGCCTCAAACTCTGAACAGGTTGAGAATACATGTCGGCCCATCGGAGCACAAGCACCAAAAACCAAGGCCAAGACCCTACAGGTGCCCGTGCCAGAGACGGGGGATAGAATGATGTTTGCAAAGTGCAGAGACAAAATACTGTCAACCTAAAATCCTACACACCTAAGAGGAAAAAAGTCCTTCAAGAATGAGGGTAAAGTAAATCCGTTTGCAGCCAAATAAAAATTGACAGAATTGGGAGGCCGAGACGGGTGGATCACAAGGTCAGGAGATCGAGACCATCCTGGTGAACACGGTGAAACCCCGTCTCTACTAAAAAATACAAAAAAATAGCTGGGCGAGGTGGTGGGCGCCTGTAGTCCCAGCTACTCGGGAGGTTGAGGCAGGAGAATGGCGTGAACCCGGGAGGCGGAGTTTGCAGTGAGCTGAGATCCGGCCACTGCGCTCCAGCCTGGGCAACAGAGCGAGACCCCGTCTCAGAAAAAAAAAAAAAAAAAATTGACAGAATTCAGCACCAGCAGACCCACACTCCATTCTTTAGGCAGAAGGCAAATTACCCCAAGTAAAAGGCGGAAAAAATGCAGGAAACACAGCAAAAAGAATAAATATATAAATAAAACTAAGCAAATGTTGATGTTACCAGGCATTAGAAATCATGTCTTTCTGGGTTTAAAATATACGGAGGAGTTGGCAGGTGTGACTCATGCCTGTAATCCCAGCACTTTGAGAGGCTGAGGTGGGAGGATCCCTGGAGCCCAGGAGTTGGAGAGCCTGAGCAACACATACCCCCTCTCTACAAAAAATACCAAAATAAATTAGCTGGGCATAGGGGCACATGCTTGTAGTCCCAGCTACTTGGGAGGCTGAGGTGGGAGGATCACCTGAGCCTGGGAGGCTGAGGCTGCAGTGAGCCAAGATCACACTCCAGCCTGGGCAACAAAGTGAGACCCTGTCAAAAAAAAAAAAATTAAAATTTCACAACGAAAAAGATAAATATACTTCATTTTGATAAGAAGTTCAATCAGAAAAATAAAATGTTCCAAAATACGTAAGTACCTAATATAGTTTCAAAAAATATAAAAGCAATACCCAGAGACTCTAATGAGACACAGACAAACCCATAATCTTTGTCACAAATTTTGCCAATCTGTCACTCACCGACTTAACCTTCACTTCCTCCCTGACCCACACCCAGAACCAGGCACCCTCCAGAACTGGCCCATCTCCCCTCTGGCCCCTGCCTCCCTGCCCGGCGACACCCTGGGAGCTCCAGCAAGTCTCTGGAGGCTCCGAGCGCTCTGAGGGCACCAGCTTGTCCCACTCTGGCCATTTCAATGCCGCTCAGACAGAGCCAGGTGGGTTTGGAGGCCGGGGCACACCCCCACCCTGCGCGTGCTCTCCCGGGTTGGCGCCCTATCTTGTTTGGGACCCTTGTGCTCGCGCTGCCGCCTCCAGGTGTTCCCACAGTGCTGGATGCAAGAGTGAGGTGGGGTGGGCTCACCCTGAGGCCCCAGCCTTCCAGAGGCTGTGGAGAGCGGGCGGAGGGCATGGTTGCTGTGGGGGTGGGCAGTGACTGTGCGTCTGTGGCCCTGGGAACCTGACCTGGACCGTCTGGTGGAGGTGGACAGCCACCACCTTCTTCATGCAGTCTTTGATCATCTGGGAGGTGAAGAAGTTGGCCTCGCCCTTCTTGTCCACGGCGATCTTGCGGTAGTCCTCCAGCAAGATGGGGCAGATGGCCTGGGTGGGGTGGGTCATGTAGATGGGCCCGTCGTAGCCCACCATCTCGCTGAAGTAGGGGAGTGCCCCACAATGGTCCAGGTGGAAGTGGCTGGGGGATGCAGCACAGGTCAGCCTGGGCCCACCCTGCCCCAGCCTTCACCCCCACTCTGGGCTGGTGGGTTGCCCCCTTCATTCGCCTGCTGTGCACCAGGTCCCATCCCGAGTACTGAAGAGTCAGTAACGACCAAACACAAAACCGTCTCCCTGGAACTTTCAGTCTCAAAGTCTAGCGAGGCAGTGAGCGAACGGGAAATTGGACACGTCGGTGACAGCGACATGCTCGCGAGGCAATGCGAAGCCGCTAAGGCGCACGGGGAGCCGCTGGGATTTCAGGCGCCAGGACAGGCTGAGGGGAGCGGCAGGTGAAGGCAGCACAGACCTGAGGGCGAGGGCAGTGCCTGGCACGCCCCAAGAAGGCACTGGGGACCCCGCTGTGTCTGACAAGAAACCACAACCACGAGGGTCTCAGGGGCAGCTGAGGACGCTGCCTCCAGAGCGGGCTTCTCCAGGCTTCACAGGCCCTCTGGCTGTTGGGGAGGACAGGGCGGGGCGGGGCAGGGGGAACCAGCAGGAATGCTGTGGCCATCCAGGCAATGCCACCCAGACCAGCGGGTCATGAGCTGCTGGACTCTAAAGGCTGGGGTCAGGGCAGACTCAGGACTCTGGAATCTCCAACAAGACAGTGGGGTTTAAAGCTCCTGAGACAGAGAAGGCATCGGAGAGGGTGAAGCCTGGAGAGCCGGGTTCAGAGGGCAGGGCCAGAAGAACACGTGGAGACCAGGCCGTGTGTGTGACCAGTAAGGCAGGCAAGGAGCAGATCCTGGGGCCCCGACGCCCCCTGAGGATCAAGGATGACGCAGGCCCCTTGCCAAACGTTGCCGAGGCCGAGTAAGGGGGCCCAAGCCCCATAGGTACAGACATGGGACCCTCAAGGCCCCCAACGGGTGCCCACCTGATGATCACGCAGTCCAGGAAGTCTGTCAGGCGGCCGTTCTGGGTGATGTAGGAGAAGTCAGGGAAGCGTCGCTGGGAAGGACGTGAGGCTTCAGGTTGCGCCGTGGTCTCCAGGCAGCACCTGGGACCACCCATGTCCCAGGGAGGGGCCCCCAGGAAGGGGGGTTCTACATGCAGACTCAGGCTGGGCACTGCCACCCCGCAGGTCGCACCAGAACCCCTGGCTGCTCACAGCATGCAGAGGGGCCGAGATTACCTCCAACCTCACTGACAGATGTGAGCTGGAAGCTGAGCCCAGGGTCTCGCTGGGCCCAGCCTATAGGACTCTGGGGCTGGAGCCCAGCACCAGTACAGGGGGACCTCCCCATGCAGGGGCTCGCCTCGGCCAGGCCCACCCATCCCTACTACCCACAGGGTGCAGTCGTCCAAGCACGACCACTGCTGCCCACTGCCCCACTGTCCGGCTCTCAGGCCCAGGGTCTGCCTGCACACGGCCAGCCCTCCTGGCCTCCGGGCTTCCTGCCCGAGAGACTCACGTCATCATTGAAGCCCATGTGCATTCCGCAGTCCAGCATGACGTTCTTGCCCGCAATGGAGACCAGGATGCAGCTTCGGCCCACATCCTGGCCAGCCCCTACTCGAGGGAGGGCAGGTGAGAGTCAGTGCTGCGCCCCCCGCCCCCAGCTCCCTGTGCTGCCTCCCCAAGCTCTGCAGGACCCAATGCACTGAGGAAACGAGACCGAGGCTGCTGTGTGGACAGACACGTGGGCCAAGAAACAGGGCCACCCCTACTCACAGGAAGGGGGACACAGGACCACGCCCCACACCACCACATCCAGGGTGGAGGCCGGCAGCCCACACGCTCCTCCCTGGCCTCTCCAGGTGGCCGTGGCCTGCTGGCTGAGTAGTGGGCACTGTGTTGTGGTCCTCAGCCCCTCAGACACAAGGGCTGGTCTGCGGGGCCAACACCTCAGTCAGAGTCACGCCTGGGCTGTGGCTGGACCCTCAGCAGAGCTGCAGACCAGTGAGGCCACCTCCTGCAGGATCTTTCCCCCGGCAGGCAAGGGCCTGAGTGCCTAAGTGCTGGCACTGGGTGTCCCCTGGTGGTGCGGCTGTGGAGGGATGTCACGCAGCCTCGGCCATGCCACACGAACACAGTGCCGGTGGTCCAGCAGTGGCCGGCGTGGGCAACACAAGCCCCACACCACTGCACACCACGCAGCCCCCAACACAGACCCTAATCTGCGGCCCTCCCACACTCCTGACAGCCAAGCAGCCCTGCCCAGCTGCTCCAGCCAGAGGCCTTGGCCAGCCAAGGCACACTCAGCCCCCTCATGTGACCTGGGGGCCCACAAGGAAAGGGCCACGGCCCCTGCACAGCCTGCGCCTGAGCAGGAGTCTGACGGCAGTGAAGGGCCTGGTTTTCCCCTTGACTCCCCACCCACCTTCCCCAACCAGCCACCTGAAACGTCCAAAGCCAGCACCACACATCAGGATGGCGGGGCCACAGCCGAGGGCCTGCCTGCCATGAATGGGGGTCTCAGGTTCTCTTCTAGGCCTGTTCCTGCCCCCACTGGGTGTGAGCTGTCTGAGAGCAGGGTCTCAGCTGTCTCCTCCCTCTGCACCTCCTACCCCAAGCCATGCCAGGCTCACAGAGGCCCTCTGGCATCTGTGGGAAGGGAGGGCCGCCCTTCTTCACGGCCAAAGACCTAAGGCCACAGAGGCACTTGTGGCCCTGAAGCGTGGGGCCTGGCTTGGTTTTCTGAATTCCAAAGCCCAATCCTGAGGTACTGGCAGTCCCGCCTCCCGACAGGACCCACAGTGATCCCAGGGAATAGAGCCTGGAGCTACAGGAGGGGACAGGGCTGAGAAGCCAGAGGAGGAGGCATCCCTGTCTGCAAGGAGACAGACAGCAGACAAGTGAACAAGACACCTCGAGTACACCAGATGGAGGCTACTGCGACAGAGAAGAGCAAGGTAAGAGGATGAGGAAGCCTTGAAACTTCCAGAACCATGACAGGAAAGTGCTCCCTGAGAAGCCAACTTTTGAGCAGGATGGGGGAAGGGGGAGGAACAGGGTTGGGAGGGACAGGCAGGGTCGGGGGACAGTCACGCACAGGCGAGGGCGTGGGAGTGACCCCAAG
Organism: Theropithecus gelada; assembly: GCF_003255815.1. Taxonomy (NCBI): domain Eukaryota; kingdom Metazoa; phylum Chordata; class Mammalia; order Primates; family Cercopithecidae; genus Theropithecus; species Theropithecus gelada. Next base: position 7,959 of record NW_020257583.1, read on the forward strand.
GACACAGCACTGGCCCGGTGAGCATGGAGCCCAAGGCAGCCCCTGGCACGGGGAGGTGGGGAAACAGGAGTTCCGCTTCGCCGATACCCTGGCTGAGGCGACCTTAAGAATACCCCCAGGTACAGACAAGGAGCAACTGAAGCCACATGAAAGATCAGACTGTCCAGAGAGTGGGTGGAACAGGCAGCCAAGAGGCCAAATGGGAAAGGGGCAGTCTGGGAGGACCCAGCAGAGGCCCCAGAGAGCAGGGGAGGGCAGCAGGGCCCACGCTAACGCCGTGGGCTGTGCACAGGCCAGGGGTGTTCACAGCACAGTATCCCCGCCGGGGCAGCAGGCACCCCTCCAAGGAAGCGCTCATGCCATGAGGAAGGACATGGAATATCGTCCCAGTGTCTGTGCTGGAAGATGCCCTCGACCCCTGCCCAGTGGAAGGACCAGGTTCCAGGACAGCACAGGGCAGGCACGTGTGGAAAACGCCCAGGACATCAGGATGGTTGGCCAGCAGCACCATGTCCCCCCAGGTGTTTCTGAGACCCTGGGTTTTGACTAATTCTTTCCTCCTTCCCATTGTTCTACACTGTTAGGACTTTGACTTTTTTTGACATATGGTCTTGCTGTCGCCCAGGCTGGAGTGCAGTGGCACAATCATGGCTCACTGCAGCCTCGACCTCCCGGGCTCAAGCAATCGCCACAACTCAGCCTCCTGAGTAGCTGGGACCACAGACACACACCACCATGCCCGGCTAATTTTGCTTTCTTTTTTTTTTTTTTTTTTTTTTGAGTGATGGGGTCTTGCCATGTTGGCGAGGCTGGTCTTCAACTCCTGGGCTCAAGCGATCCTCCCACCTCTGCCTTCCAAAGTACTGGGATTGCAGGCGTGAACCACAGTGCCCAGCCTGTTAGGACTCTTAAGAGTATACGTGTTTTTTGCTGTTTTTCTCAGTGTTGCAGAAATCAGGTAGAACAACAGCTGAACTGAGAGTTGATTGTAATTTGGGCGTGAGCACAAAGGGTGGTGGACAGAAAGCAAGAGGTGAGGAGGCAGAAGCGGGACAGCGAGACTGGGGGGCTGGGCGGCTGAGAGGCTGGGGGTCTGCTAGGCTGAGAAGCTGGAGGACTGGGGGGCTGGGGGGCTGGGGGGCTGGGGGGCTGCGGGACTGAGGGGCTGGGGGGCTGGAGGCGGCAGCGCGCCGCACAGGGAGGTCAACGCACCAACGAAAGCGCACAGCGAGCGCGGAGGCCCCGCGGCCCCCTCTGCGACGTCCCCTCACGGCCGCCTGAACCTCGGGGCTCGCGTTCTCGCGTCACTGCCGGAGGCCGAGGGTGCAGGGACTCGGCCGCCTCTCGGTTCCCACCAGGGCCCACGCGGGGAGGAGGAGACCGAGGACGCCCGCGACGCGCACCCGGCTCCATGACAACCCGGAGGGAGCGGGGCGCCCAGCCCGCCCGGAGCCGCATACGGAGCCCGCCCCACAGCCCTGCCGGCGGCTCCCACTCACCCAAGGGCGTGACTCTGATCTCAGGCATCGTCTCCGCCGCGTTCCCAGAGCCGCGAGTCCCGCGCCCGGAGATGCGCTGCGCAGGCGCAACCACCAGGGTGTCAACTTCCGGTGCGTTAGCCGGAAACGCGGGTCTGCGCGCCGGGCCTCCTGATTGGGCAGCATCCAACCAATCAGGGCGGCGGGCGAGAGCGGGGCAGGGCGGGGCGATGAGCGAGGGCGGGGCCCGGACGGCAGCTGTGGCCGAGGTGAGCGGCTCCGGCTCGGCGGCCGCACCTGCCCAACCCAACCGGCAGGGTACGGAGGTCGCCGAGGGACCGGGAGCGGGAGGGGACGTCGTCCTAGAGGGCCGGAGTGGGCGGGCGGCCGAGGACCCGGCTCCCGCGCAGGACGGAGCCGTGGCTCAGGTCGGCCCCTCCTCAGCACCACCCCGGGCCTCCACCTTTTCCTGGGCTCCTAGGTGGAGCAGGGACCCGAACCGGTGACCATCCAGTCCGGTGCCATCTGAAGCCCCCTTCCCAGGTGAGACTCGTAGCGCTAGCTCGACACGGTCTGGTTCCACCCACAAGGCCTGGGGCGCCGTGGTGGCCCCGTCTTCTGCTGTCCCCCCAGCCTGCTGTCAGCCACCGGGCTGTGTGTTCAGGCCGCCCTCGCGCCCAGCCCTGACCTTGGGCCGGTGGGCTGCCCTGGGAAAGGCCTGGAGGTGCCCTGGGTCACCTTCCTGGGCTGGCGAGCTGCCTGCCTCCTGCACAACCACTGCCCTTCCTGTTGTCCCGGAGCCACCAGCCACAGCTCTGAGAGGCTCCTGGCAGCTCCTGTTTGCCACTGGCTCGGATCTGGGCAGGCAGGCAAGGCCCGCAGAATATCTGATGATCAAGAAGGAAACCCCAGAGCCTCAGAGACCATCTTCTCAGTGGACAAAATTAAGGCCTGAGGAGGGGAGGGGCGTGCTGGAAGTCTATGGGACTCCATCTTCCTGAGGCCCAGGAGCAGCCATTCCCTACACCTGAAGCCCGGTGAGCTCACATCTGGGGCCTCCGCCTGGTGCCAAGCATGCAACCCAACCTGTGGGGCCTGCAAGGCAAGGCTTCAGCTCCCTCTGGGCACCAGCGCTCCAGCAGCCTGGGCCACGGGCTGGGCAGTGCTTGTAGCCCATGTTCCCTAGTGATGAAGGGCCCAGTCCTAGGGCGCTGAGCAACCTGCACACCTGCTCCTGGCCAGGAGCTCTCACCACAGCTGGGTACCCTCCCTGTCCCTGCTGGAGTCCCTGCAGCCAGGGAGGCCAGGACAGGGCTCCCAGCACCAACGGGCCTAGGAACCCCCAGGCCCAATGGGGTAAGGGTTCTTCCTGGTTGAGGTGGGATGCAGCTGAGTCTCAGGTTCCCTGGAGCAGGTGCCGGCCCTTGGGGCACCCGGGGAGACAGGGCAAGGGTGCTTGGTGACACACAAAGCATGGGTGCCTGGATGTCTGCGGAGTGACTGTGTGAATGCCAGCAGAATCCAGAGCAGGGCCTGGGCCACTCGCGGGTTCCCCAGGGCTAGTACAAGGGCCTTGTGGCAATCTTCTGAGAGTGATACAACCTTTCACCCAGCCACCCATCCATGTGGGACGTGTAGTTTCAGCAACAGGAGGGAAAACACGCGTCCGTCCATCCAACAGGCGCCGGCCCCACGGCCTCTCTTCTGGTTTTGGGGACGCGGCAGTGAGGAAGATGGGGCAGCCTGCCCGGCAGCGTCCCCCACCCCCTACACCCATCTTCTGGTTTTGGGGACGCGGCAGTGAGGAAGATGGGGCAGCCTGTCCGGCAGCGTCCCCCGCTCCCCGCACCCATCTCTGCTTTCCGCTGTGTCTGTTTCCTTGCCTACAACTTCAGAACTTTGTCTTTGTTGTCATCTGACCCCACTCCAATTGGCTGTTCGCTCACTCCCTGTGCACCCAGGTGCCTAGAACGGTGCTTGGCTCTTGGCAGGGGCTTAGTATCTCTCAGCTGGTAAAAACAGATATAGCATCTAGAGAGATAAACAAAAACAGTCAAGAAAGCACCAGCAGAGACACCTGCTGCAGATGGCATGGCCGAGTGGTCCGATAAAGCCAGAGGGGGCCACTCTCAGGGTCAGCAGGGACTGACGTGGAGTCAGTGGCCTGATCCACAGGAGGGGCCGTGCCAAGGTCCGTGAATGCGCAATCCTGACGAAGGGCAGGTCAGGGTGGTGTGCCTGAGAGCCTGCGGCTTGGCTGGGAGCAAAGCCAGGCGGCTCCTGGGAGGAAGCTCCGTGAGGGGCATGAGTGATCAGTGAGCAGCAACCGGATCGCAGCTATTCTGTTCCCCTCCACACACAGAAAATGAGCCACAGAGCAAGCTGACCCCAGCGACACAGCCCCCCAGCCCTACTGTTTCCGTTCCTATCAAAAAATGGATGACTCGGAGACAGGTTTCAATCTGAAAGTCGTCCTGGTCAGTTTCAAGCAGTGTCTGGATGAGAAGGAAGAGGTCTTGCTGGACCCCTACATCGCCAGCTGGAAGGGCCTGGTCAGGTGCGTGCGCTGGGGCTGCCTCCTGAGGTGGGCGCTCACCTGGCCCAAGTCCCATATGTGGCATCTGCCTCCCGACTGCCTGTCCCCACCAGCTTTGCTGCCTGTTTCCAGATGGGTGTGAACCCCCGGAGGCTGGGCAGTGTCCCCTGCACCCCAGGCGGGCTGCCCCAGGCCTGGGCAAGGACTCGAACCCCGCTCCCTTCCACAGGTTTCTGAACAGCCTGGGCACCATCTTCTCGTTCATCTCCAAGGATGTGGTCTCCAAGCTGCAGATCATGGAGCGCCTCAGGGGCGGCCCGCAGAGCGAGCACTACCGCAGCCTGCAGACCATGGTGGCCCATGAGCTGAGCAACCAGCTGGTGGACCTAGAGCGCCGCTCCCACCACCCTGAATCCGGCTGCCGGACCGTGCTGCGCCTGCACCGCGCCCTGCGCTGGCTGCAGCTGTTCCTGGAGGGCCTACGCACCAGCCCTGAGGACGCACGCACCTCTGTGCTCTGCACCGACTCCTACAACGCCTCGCTGGCCGCCTACCACCCCTGGATCGTACGCCGCACCGTCACCGTGGCCTTCTATGCGCTGCCCACACGCAAGGTCTTCCTGGAGGCCATGAACGTGGGGCCCCCGGAGCAGGCTGTGCAGATGCTGGGCGAGGCCCTCCCCTTCATCGAGCGTGTCTACAACGTCTCCCAGAAGCTCTATGCCGAGCACTCCCTTCTGGACCTGCCCTAGAGGCGGGAAACCAGGGCCCTGCTGCAGATCTGGGCTGTGGTGGCCGGGGCTGAGTCCCATAGCAGAGCTTTCTGGGCTCCCCAGGAACAGGAGATCCACTGTTGCCCCTAGGAGCTGAGCTTGTTAGGAACCACAGACTGTGACAGAGAAGGTGACGACCAGCCCAGAAGAGACCCACCCTCTCGGTCTGGAACAAGACGCCTCAGCCACGGCTCCCCCTCAGCCTGTTACACACGCGCCCAGCCAGGCCGCACCAGGCTGCAGAGCGGAGCAGGCAGGGGTGGGGGCCGGGCCTGCAAGATCCTGAAAGGTCACCACCCCCCAGCCTGTGGGGCGGATCTGCAAATCGGGGTGAAGTCACAGGTGCCGGGGCGTGGAGACGCCATCCTTTCTCCTTTCTGCCAGCCAATGTGTCCTCATCTCAGGCCAGGTCCTGGTACCCCATGTCTGCCCAGGTGGGCAGCCCTGAGCCCGGGGGACTTAGTCCCCTCCATGACCAGGCTGGCAGAAACCTCCCAACAGCGGTCTGGGCACCGTGGGCTCTCCCCACCTCTCCCGCCTTGTTTGCCCCTCAGCGTGCCAGGCAGACTGGGGGCAGGACAGCCAGCAGCTGAGACCAAGGCTCCTCGAAGAAGGGCCCGGGAAGGCCCCGCCCTTGGGACAGCCTCCTCTGAAGCCCTGCACGGCACCAGCTCCCCGGCGGATGCAGCAGGCCGCCTCCCGCAGCGGCTGTGGGTCTGCACAGCACGGCCCGAGACCCCCAGGAGCTGGGACTCTGCTACACGCAGTGAGACGCCATGTCCTTTCTCCCCCTGCCCCTTGATGCCCCCTCCCCACAGTGCCCAGGAGACCCGAGGGGCACGGTACAGGAGGGCCTGGACCCCGTGGGCCAGCCAACGGCTACCAGACAGCTACAACCAGCCCAGCCACCATCCAGTGCCTGGGGCCTAGCCGCTGGCTCTACACAGTGGACCCCAGCACCTCGGGGTGGCAGAGGGACGGTCCCCACTGCCCGGCAGACGCACGAGCTTCTGGAGGGCAACCCATGTGACATATTCCAACATTAATAAATCACACAGCCTCCCAGGATGGGGATGTTGGGGTGTACTGGGCACCTGATTCCCCAGGAGGGGACACAGGGTCACCCAATGAGGGCGGGTAGGGCCCTCACCCCAGCGACACAGCTGAGGTGGGTGCACCTAACTCCAAGGGAGCTGAGGCCCCACTGCCAGGCTCAGGGGGCCGTGTCAGCCCCAGGGCACAACAAACACCCTGAGAAAAGGCCAGCCTTGGAGGCAGGGCTGCTATGTGCCCATTCCCCCCGAGAGGTCCCATCACTACACCCATTGTACGGGTGAGACCAGAGACACAGACTCGCCCAGGACCAAGAAGCTGGGTCGGGAGGGCAGGAATCAACCTCTCCATGCAAAAGAAGAGGCCTGCGTGGGACGTGTGGGTGGAGGTGGGGGCTGCTCCCAGCCACAACAGTGACCTGGACAGAAAGGGATACAATTCAGCAGGGTCTTCCTGGACACCACCCCAACCTCAGGGTCTGTGGGAGCTGCACTTGGTGCTGGCAAAGGCTGCTGACTGCTCTATGGGCTGGGAGAATCGCCTGGGTGTGCATGGGCCCCAGGGCAGGGCTTCCTCCATGTGTGGCCTGTGCATGTGCCATGCGTGTATGCCGTGCACGTGTGCCATCTGTGCCATGCGCATGTTTGCCACGTGCGTGTGGGCGGTGTGTGCGTGGGCTGTGTGCTATGCACGTGTGCCGTGCATGTGCTGTGTGTGTGTGTGCCGTGTATGTGTGCAGTTTGCATGTGCCATGCACGTGTGTGCCATTTGCGTGTGTGCAGTTTGCATGTGCCATTTGTGTGCCGCATTCCCGTGTTCCTCTGTGCCAGGTTCATATGTGTGCCATGCTCCTCTGTGTGCGTGTGTGCTCAACTAGTGTGTGCCATACACGTGTGCTGTGGTCATGCATGTGCCTCACGGGTCCTGCCTTACAGCACCGTGGGGAAGAGGTGCCAGCCAGGGTGCACCTCGTGGCATCTGCTAGGCCTGCTGGGCCCCAGCTGAAGCTGAGTGCCCCCCAGTTCCCCTCTGAGGGCCTGCACCTGGAGCCCCGTGTGTCCCCAAGGGCACCCCCAAAGCAAAGCAGGCAGAGGAGGAGCCCCGGCCCCACACATCTGGTGTTGCTCCAGCCACCGCTCATTTGCCTGTGGTCCTTCCTCCTTCGTTTGCATGCCCTCCTGGCACGCAAACTCTATCCCCAGCAGGAGCCACCTGTGTGCCTGCCAGGCAGGAGCAGCCCAGGCCAGGGTCAGCAGTGTGAGTACAGCTGGCCATGCGGTTCCTGCAGCTTCTAGGCATCAGACTCTGGCAGAAGGGCTGAGACCCTCAAGGAACTCTGCTCCCAAGCAGGCTGGGAGGGCACTACCACCACCCCAGGGCCCTCCCCAGCTGCAGGGTGGAGGCCTGCCTGGCCGGCTGGTCCGCAGGCCTAGGGGGCCCACCCCGGCCACCCCCGACTCCGGCCAGCACAGCCTTGAGTTGGAGCCAGAAGCTCCCAGGGCTGGGTAGGAGGCATTTCTGTGCCTATGGAAAGCCCCAGAGCCGGGTGTCTCTGCATCCCTCCCACACAGCTGAGACCTCAGAGCCCTGGAGGCCCCTTTGCCCTCTCTCCTCTCCACAGCCTGCCGGGCAACTCCAGGAATGGGGGGGTGGCAAGGGGCTCGGGCACAGGCAGTGAACAAGGCCACGGTCAGCAGAGCCTGCCTGCCGGTCAGTGCTGGCCATAGAGCCTGGCAGTGGCCTCAAGCAGAGTCTGAAGTGCACAAACTTTCGGGCCCAGAAATCGAGGACACCACTGGGGCCCCAGGGTGTGGCAAGTGAGGATGGCAAGGGTTTTGCTAAACAAATCCTCTGCCTGCTCCCCGCCCCGGGCTCTCTCCGCATGAGGCCCCACTCGGCAGCCACCTTGCTGTGCCTGCTGGAAGCGGCCTCTGCCATGCTGCGCCCTGCTGTCCTGGGCCTCAGCCTCTGGGCTCTCCTGCACCTTGGGACAGGGGCCCCATTGTGCCTGTCACAGCAACTTAGGATGAAAGGGGACTACGTGCTGGGGGGGCTATTCCCCCTAGGTGAGGCCGAGGAGGCTGGCCTCAGCAGCCGGACACGGCCCAGCAGCCCCGTGTGCACCAGGTACGGAGGTGGGACAGCCCGGGTCGGGGTCAGGGTGACCAGGCCCACAGTGCTCCTGAGCTGGGGCTGAGGTGGCCATCTGCGGCTCCATGGGGCCCCAGGTTGTCCTCGAATGGCCTGCTGTGGGCACTGGCCATGAAGATGGCCGTGGAGGAGATCAACAACAGGTCGGACCTGCTGCCAGGGCTGCGCCTAGGCCACGACCTCTTCGATACGTGCTCGGAGCCTGTGGTGGCCATGAAGCCCAGTCTCATGTTCCTGGCCAAGGCAGACAGCCGCAACATTGCCGCCTACTGCAACTACACGCAGTACCAGCCCCGCGTGCTGGCCGTCATTGGGCCCCACTCGTCAGAGCTCGCCGTGGTCACCGGCAAGTTCTTCGGCTTCTTCCTCATGCCCCAGGTGGGCGCCCCCCACCATCACCCACCCCCACCCAGCCCTGCCCGTGGGAGCCCCTGAGTCAGGAGATGCCTCTTGGCCCCTGCAGGTCAGCTATGGCGCTAGCATGGAGCTGCTGAGCGCCCGGGAGACCTTCCCCTCCTTCTTCCGCACAGTGCCCAGCGACCGTGTGCAGCTGACGGCCGCCGCGGAGCTGCTGCAGGAGTTCGGCTGGAACTGGGTGGCCGCCCTGGGCAGTGACGACGAGTACGGCCGGCAGGGCCTGAGCATCTTCTCGGCCCTGGCCGCGGCGCGCGGCATCTGCATCGCACACGAGGGCCTGGTGCCACTGCCCCGTGCCAACAGCCCGCTGCTGGGGAAGGTGCAGGAGGTGCTGCACCAGGTGAACCAGAGCAGCGTGCAGGTGGTGCTGCTGTTCGCCTCCCCGCGCGCTGCCCATGCTCTCTTCAGCTACAGCATCAGCAGCAAGCTCTCGCGCAAGGTGTGGGTGGCCAGCGAGGCCTGGCTGACCTCCGACCTGGTCATGGGGCTGCCCGGCATGGCCCAGGTGGGCACGGTGCTTGGCTTTCTCCAGAGGGGTGCCCAGCTGCACAAGTTCTCCCAGTATGTGAAGACCCGCCTGGCCCTGGCCGCCGACCCAGTGTTCTGCGCCGCCCTGGGCGAGAGGGAGCAGGGTCTGGAGGAGGACGTGGTGGGCCGGCGCTGCCCGCAGTGTGACTGCATCACGCTGCAGAACGTGAGTGCCGGGCTAAACCACCACCAGACGTTCTCTGTCTACGCAGCTGTGTATAGCGTGGCCCAGGCCCTACACAACACTCTGCAGTGCAACGCCTCAGGCTGCCCCGTGCAGGACCCCGTGAAGCCCTGGCAGGTGAGCCCGGGAGATGGGGGTGTGCCGACCTCTGCACGTGCCCGGGCCACCAGGCACGGCCACCACACCTGAGCTGGAGGTAGCTGGCGGCTCAGCCCCGTCCCCCGCCCGCAGCTCCTGGACAACATGTACAACCTGACCTTCCACGCGGGCGGGCTGACGCTACGCTTCAACAGCAACGGGAACGTGGACATGGAGTACGACCTGAAGCTGTGGGTGTGGCAGGGCCCAGTGCCCGAGCTCCACGACGTGGGCAGGTTCAACGGCAGCCTCTGGATAGACAGCCTGAAGATCCGCTGGCACACATCCAACAACCAGGTGAGGTGAGGGTGGGTGTACCTGGCGTGTCCCTGTGGCAGCCCCTGCGGCAGGGTGCAGCCTGGGGGTGGGGGCCATCCCTGTCTCCCGCGGGCGTGCCCAGCCGAGCAGAGCCAGAGCCCAGGCCTGTGCGCAGAAGCCCGTGTCCCAGTGCTCGCGGCAGTGCCAGGAGGGCCAGGTGCGCCGGGTCAAGGGGTTCCACTCCTGCTGCTACGACTGCGTGGACTGCAAGGCGGGCAGCTACCGCAAGAGCCCAGGTGAGCCGCCTTCCTGGCAGTGGGGGTGGAAACGCAGCAGGGGCGGGTCCTGCTACGTCCTAGCTCTGAGGCCAGAGGCCACAGGGGACAAGGCCAGCACCCAGCGCCCTTCTCCTCCTCTCTCACAGATGACCTCGCCTGCACCTTTTGCAGCCAGGACGAGTGGTCCCCGGAGCGGAGCACACGCTGCTTCCGCCGCAGGCTTCGGTTCCTAGCGTGGGGCGAGCCGGCTGTGTTGCTGCTGCTCCTGCTGTTCGGCCTGGCGCTGGGCCTCGTGCTGGCCGCTTTGGGGCTGTTCATTCGCCATCGTGACAGCCCACTGGTTCAGGCCTCGGGCGGGCTCCTGGCCTGCTTCAGCCTGGTGTGCTTGGGCCTGGTCTGCATTAGTGTCCTCCTGTTCCCTGGCCAGCCCAGCCCTGCCCGCTGCCTGGCCCAGCAGCCCTCGTCCCACCTCCCGCTCACCGGCTGCCTGAGCACATTCATCCTGCAGGCAGCCGAGATCTTCGTGGAGTCAGAACTGCCTCTGAGCTGGGCAGACCGGCTGAGTGGCTGCCTGCGGGGGCCCTGGGCCTGGCTGGTGGTGCTTGTGGCCATGCTGGTGGAGGCCGCACTGTGCGCCTGGTACCTGGTGGCCTTCCCGCCAGAGATGGTGACGGACTGGCGCATGCTGCCCACAGAGGCGCTGGTGCACTGCCGCGCACGCTCCTGGGTCAGCTTTGGCCTCGTGCACGCCACCAACGCCACACTGGCCTTCCTTTGCTTCTTGGGCACCTTCCTGGTGCAGAGCCGGCCGGGCCGCTACAACCGTGCCCGTGGCCTCACCTTTGCCATGCTGGCCTACTTCATCACCTGGGTCTCCTTCGTGCCCCTCCTGGCCAATGTACAGGTGGTCCTCAGGCCCGCCGTGCAGATGGGTGCCCTCCTGCTCTGCGTCCTGGGCATCCTGGCTGCCTTCCACCTGCCCAGGTGTTACCTGCTCGTGCGGCAGCCAGAGCTCAACACCCCCGAGTTCTTCCTGGGAAGGGGCCCTGGGGATGCCCGAGACCGGAATGACGGAGACACAGGAAATCAGGGGAAACATGAGTGACCCCTGATCCTGCGACCTCAGCCCCGGTGAACCCAGACCTAGCTGAGATCCCCCTAAGCCAGCAATGACCCGTGTCCCCCTAGACACCCTCCTGCTCTAGATTCTGACCGCAGTGACCCCTGCGTCTGCAGCACGTGGACACCCGTGTGACCATCTGGGCCCCAGAGCCAAGCTCTGTCCCCGTCCCTCTGTGCCCAGACCAGGCCTGCCCCGGTAACCCAGACCCACTGTTCCGGAAGGAGGCCCAGAGGGCTCCCAGGGTCCCCACAACCCACACCATGAGCTCAGAAAAAGGACGCAGGGAGGCCCCAGCCAGATGGCTGCAAGCCCAAGCCAGACCCTGTCAACCTGACCACGCCCCGCCAGGGGCCCCCACCCAGCACCCCGCCAGGCACCACAGCAGTGGGAGGCTAGGCGGGGGCACACAGGCATATGCCCAGGGCAGAGCCTGCCCAGGTGGGGGTGGCACCCAGCTTCCTTCTCTGCCTCAGCCCAGTGGGTAGACAGCATCGTGACTGCCACCAGTACTAGGGACAGAGCTGAGGTGGGGTGGGGGCGGGGTCCAGCACCATGGACAGAAAACTGCCCACCAGGGTCCAAGGTCAGCACCCCGCCAGGCCCACACAGGGTCTCGGGTCAGAGGTCCAGGGTCAGCTCCCAGCAGAGCCTAGGGGAGGCCGGACCAGCCCCCCTATGCCTCATTCCAAGGCAGCCCAGCTGCAGAGAAGGGGCACAGGCCACACATCCATCCCATAAAATTAAACGCTTTTTAGTGTTTAAAATAAGCAGCATTTACACAGAAGCAGCTCTATGTTAACCATCTAGACGCTGGGACTTTTGATACAGTATCTACAGCACAGACACGTGGGGGCCAGAGACGCCAGGAAGGCCCGCGGTTGTGTGCAGGCCGCGATGTGTGCACGCAGTGTGTGCACTCACCAAGGACAGGCCAGCTGACCGCCCATCTCCCCAAGACCTCCCTCCCTGTGGCAGCTGTGCACATTGGGGCCCCTCAACCCTGCAGGCCATGGTCCCTCCCTGCCCTGGCTGGGACATGGTGGGCAGGATGTCCAGCCCTCTCTCATCTTCCCGTCCCGTCCTCTACATACTTTCAGACTCGACTGTGTTGCTGGAGAGGAGAGGAAGGGAGAAGGTGCAGGCTGCTCCAAGGGGCAGGGGCAGGTGGGACAGCTGACAGAGCCACCTCCTCCCCCGAGCCGCTAGCCAGGCAATAAATAAATAAATTAGATTCCTACTCCAGACAACCAGAGGGACCAGGGGGCTCCAGCCCCACCCCCGGCAGGCCCGGTCCTGGGTCAGATGGGTGGGGCCTGTGCACTGCAGGGGGTTGCCCCACATGGGTCACTCTGGGGGCCTGTGCACAGCTGTACAGGTGGGGGTCAGCCCAGAGCCCAAGGGGGTCTTCCTCATCTTAGGAGGGATCACCACTAGACACAAGGGGTTGGGAGGTCCCTGAGGCTCTCACTGAGGGGCAGAGAAGGAGCGCCCGCAACACGGCTGCTCAGAAACAGGTGCTGTCAGGAGCCGGAGCAGCCAGGCTGCTGGGGCAGATTGCGGTGGTCCAGCCTGCCCCCCTACCCTGCCTCCCGGCCTGGCCCCCACTAAGGCAAGCCCACGCGAGCTGTGTGTGCAGCAGGACCACCGGCTCCCCATCTCGGGCAGGGCTGAGGGCAAGCGCGAGTCACATGATGTCCACGAAGAACTCACAGGGGTTCCCCATGGCCTTCTGGAAGGACTGGCGGCTGCCCGTCAATTCTGGGGGGACAGCAGCCAGCTCCCGGACAGGGGGTCCCCCGGGCGGCCCCCCGACCACCGTATAGGCCTTGGTCATGGGGTGGGGCGGGGGGAGCCCTGGGGCGGTGGCCGAGGCCTGACTGCGTGGGCTGCTGCCACGGCTGAGCTGGCCGGCCGGACGCTCTCGCCAGCTGCTCCCCACCCCGCTTGGTGCCGTGTGATCCGATTCGCTGCCGCTACCCCCGGCTCCCGCCGCCCGACGCTCCTTCTCACGGCCTGGGGCCCGGCGGCTGCTCCGGGTGGACCCGCTGCTCTTGCTCCCTGGGGGCGGGAACAGGTGGGAGAGGAGACCGTCAGCACCAGGCCCGGTCACGTCCAGAACAGCCCCCGCCAGGCGCCAAGTGACCGGGCAGGAAGGGTGGCCCGTGCAGGACGCAGGGGGAGGGGTGGGGCAGCCATGCAGGCTCGAGGACAGGGCCGGCACCCCCAGGGTCGCAGGGGCAGCTGCAGCAGGCACGCGCTGGTGGGGGCAGTAGCAGGTGGACAGGATCCTGGAGCTAGCTGGGCACCCCCACGCCTCACCCCGATGCTTGAGCTGAGGGTCTGGTCTTGCGGCTGAAAAACTGAGGTGCCAGCGAGGGCCCCTCGTGCCCGGTGTCCCCATGGCCATACTGGATTCCCCACCCGAGTCCCCACTGTCCCCCCAACCCAGGGCCTTGGCCGACGGACGACTCAGCTCAGCCCCGTCCTGGGCTCCTGAGACGCAGTGGGAGCTGGAGAGCATGGCCAGCTGGGGACATGCTGAGGGACGCCCGGCGGGACCCTGGCTTACCGGCCCAAGGTCCACTCCGCTAGTCCTTCAGTCTAAGGCTTGTTCAGCACAAGGCAAGGGATAGCACGAGTTACACGCCCGGCTGCCCAGCACCCGCCCGGCACCCACCCGCCACCAGTGGGGCCTGACCGCGGGCTGGGTGGGGCTTAAGCGGGTACAAGCACCAGTCAAGAGTCAGCAGACACCCAGTGTGGCCTCTCTGTGGCCCCACACCCTCCGGCCGCCTCTCCTTTCTCGTCCTCCTTCCCGGGCCCTCCGGGCCGCCACCTGCATCCCCCCCAGCCTTCAGACACCCCCGCTGGCCTCGCCAACCCCACCCACTGGGGCTTCTGCTCCACCAGGCAACGCCTCAGGGACACCCTGGATCCCCTGGCCCCCCGAACACATCCCAGCCACGGGCACACAGCTGTGCATGGCACCATCCACATCGGGCTCCCTGCCCAGGCTGCAGCTGCCACCCTCCTGTGTCCTGGGGCCTAGAAAATGACCCCATCTGACTCCTTGGCCACCCCTGCTCTGTCCTTGTCACATGGCCCTTGGCCAAATGGTCTCCTGGCCTCCTGCCTCTACCATAGGAGAAGCACCAACCACCAACACTACCAGGCATAGCCGCCCAGGCCTCCAGGCTCCCAGAGGCCCCTCCTCCCAACCCCACCCAGATAAGGTGGGGTTCAGGCTGCCCATGTGTGAGACGCTTCCCTGTCCTCCCCATTCACACAGGCTCCTGGATCCCCCTGGCACTTGCCCTTTCCAGAAGGGGCCCACCCAGGGCCACAGCAGGAGGACGGAGTGGGGCACAGCAGAGAAGCGGCGCAGAGCAGGGGGCTGGGGTGGAGCTGGGGGCGGAGCAGCAGTGGGGTGGAGCTGGGGGCGGAGCAGCAGCGGGGTGGGGTGGAGTTGGGGGCGGAGCAGCAGTGGGTGGGGGCAGGGTTCTCACCTTCACTCTGCTGACTCCCGGTGCTGCCGCTGCCATAGCTAAAGCCCGGGTCCTGGTAGGCAGGCGGGAAGCAGGGCGGGGGCCCCGAGTACTGGTAGGGATAGCCCTGACCCAGGGGCCAGGGTGCAGCCGGGTGGGGCAGCGGGGCCAGCGTGTCCTGATCCGAAGCCCCACTGGAGCCACTGTTGAGGTTCAGGGTGGCGAGATCTGGTGGGGGAGGGCAGGTGAGGGCCGCGGAGGGGCCGCCGGCGTTCCCCTCCCCCGCGCCCTGAAGCCCGCGGCCCCACTCACTGCTGCACAGGTCCCCGAAGACGTAGTAGCACTGCTCGGAGAAGGTGATCTTGTTGACCGTGTGCCGCAGGAAGCCGTGCTTCAGCAAGCTGCTGGCGTACTTCCGGGCCTCCCTCCGCTCCTTGAAGCCCTCCACGTGTGTGTACAGCCAGTCCACCACGTCCGCCCCTGGCCGGCAGCAGCGGTCAGCCCCGCCCCGGGCACGCAGCCCCGCCCCTGGCGCTATCGGCCCGCGGGGACGGCCACTCACCGATGACGGCGTTGGCGATGGTGATCTTGAGCCACATGCGGTCACGGATCTCCAGTCCCGAGTCCGGCAGCTGCATGACCCGGACGACGGCACCCATGTCGCTCTTCACCGTCAGCGGCGCCTCCTCCAGCTCTGCAAAGCACAGCCCCGCCTCAGCCCCAGCAGCTGAAGGCGGGGGGACTCGGGGCCCTGCACCCCCAGGGGAGCCTCTAGGCGGAGCCAGCGCCGGGGGCCCAGGCTGGAGGGTGCGTGACAGCAGGGCCCTGACCCACTGCAGGATGGACCCCCGTGAGGCTGGGGCGTGGGCAGGGGATTGGACATTTCGTCTCCTACCCCTGCAGACACTTTTCATCAGGATGCTAGGCACAAACTGGGCTGAGGACACCCCAACCCGCAGACCAGGGCATAATGAGAACGGGGCAGGCCCCTTCCCCTCCCCGCACGCCCCGCCCGAGAGCGCAGGCAGTTAGTCATGTTAGCGGCAGGAAGCAGAGTGCAGACCTGGCCCCTGCCTGGGACTCCCTGGGTGCGCCTCGCATAGGGGCCCCACATACATCTCCTGCTCCCAACACACAGACCACAAGCAGGGTGGGCTGCGCAAGGTGGCCACGGGTGCCTGTGCACACACGTCTGTGCAGGGTGTTGGGGACGGGAAACACGCACGTCACAGCCCCATGACGGCCGTAGGCGGCCATGCCGGAGGCTGGCAGAGACGCCCCCTCCAAGTCTTAGTTTCTGCTGGGGCCCTCGGGAGCTGCCACTTACGTGGAGCGCCAGGCACGGAGCTGGTTAGTGAGGAGGAGCTGGTGCGCGTGACGGCGCTGGAGCAGGGGCTCGTACCGTAGCGGGGCAGGGCTCCGGTCAGAGCCGCCGTGTGGGACAGCCAGGCGGCGGGATCGATGGGCCGCACCGGGTCAGCTGGGTGGCCGCCATGTGGCGATGACGACAGATGGACAGACGGACGGTGTGGGAAGGCAGCGCAAGGCACAGAGGAGAGAGGCCTTCAGGCTGGGTAGGCGCCCCCTCCCCATCCCGCCCCGTGTACCCCGAGGGTCACTCACCCCGTGGGACGGTGAAGTAGCTTCGGGGCGTTGGGTCCCAGCACTTGGCCACGGTGAGGCTGATGGGCCTGCAGGAATGGTGGTCACACAGCAAGGCCCCCATGGCCCCCCCTGCCTGGCCCCTCCCGCTCCAGCGCCCCCAGCGCTCACCCCGTCTGGGACACGATCTCCCGCAGCACCCGCACGGCGTCATCGTTGCTCATGTTCTCAAAGTTCACGTCGTTCACCTGCAGGGGTGGGGATTAGGGTGGTGCAGGCAGGGTGTGCAGCTCAGTCCACAGCCCCCGCAGACCCACCCGCAGCCACAAGTCACCCTGTAGCCCCCACAGACCCACCCGCAGCTGCACGTCCCCCCAAAACCCCCACAGACCCACCCGCAGCCGCACGTCACCCCAAAGTCCCCACAGACCCATCCACAGCTGCA
>NW_020257584.1:0-16380 GCF_003255815.1 Theropithecus gelada
AATCCATCTTGAATTAATTTTCGTATAAGGAGTAAGGAAAGGATCCAGTTTCAGCTTTCTACTTATGGCTAGCCAATTTTCCCAGCACCATTTATTAAATAGGGAATCCTTTCCCCATTTCTTGTTTTTCTCAGGTTTGTCAAAGATCAGATGGCTGTAGATGTGTGGTATTATTTCTGAGGACTCTGTTCTGTTCCATTGGTCTATATCTCTGTTTTGGTACCAGTACCATGCTGTTTTGGTTACTGTAGCCTTGTAGTATAGTTTGAAGTCAGGTAGCGTGATGCCTCCAGCTTTGTTCTTTTGACTTAGGAGTGTCTTGGAGATGCGGGCTCTTTTTTGGTTCCATATGAACTTTAAAGCAGTTTTTTCCAATTCTGTGAAGAAACTCGTTGGTAGCTTGATGGGGATGGCATTGAATCTATAAATTACCTTGGGCAGTATGGCCATTTTCACGATATTGATTCTTCCTATCCATGAGCATGGTATGTTCTTCCATTTGTTTGTGTCCTCTTTTATTTCACTGAGCAGTGGTTTGTAGTTCTCCTTGAAGAGGTCCTTTACATCCCTTGTAAGTTGGATTCCTAGGTATTTTATTCTCTTTGAAGCAATTGTGAATGGAAGTTCATTCATGATTTGGCTCTCTGTTTGTCTGTTACTGGTGTATAAGAATGCTTGTGATTTTTGCACATTAATTTTGTATCCTGAGACTTTGCTGAAGTTGCTTATCAGCTTAAGGAGATTTTGGGCTGAGACAATGGGGTTTTCTAAATATACAATCATGTCATCTGCAAACAGGGACAATTTGACTTCTTCTTTTCCTAACTGAATACCCCTGATTTCTTTCTCTTGCCTAATTGCCCTAGCCAGAACTTCCAACACTATGTTGAATAGGAGTGGTGAGAGAGGGCATCCCTGTCTTGTGCCAGTTTTCAAAGGGAATTTTTCCAGTTTTTGCCCATTCAGTATGATATTGGCTGTGGGTTTGTCATAAATAGCTCTTATTATTTTGAGGTACGTTCCATCAATACCGAATTTATTGAGCGTTTTTAGCATGAAGGGCTGTTGAATTTTGTCAAAAGCCTTTTCTGCATCTATTGAGATAATCATGTGGTTCTTGTCTTTGGTTCTGTTTATATGCTGGATTATGTTGATTGATTTGCGAATGTTGAACCAGCCTTGCATCCCAGGGATGAAGCCCACTTGATCATGGTGGATAAGCTTTTTGATGTGTTGTTGAATCCGGTTTGCCAGTATTTTATTGAGGATTTTTGCATCGATGTTCATCAGGGATATTGGTCTAAAATTCTCTTTTTTTGTTGTGTCTCTGCCAGGCTTTGGTATCAGGATGATGTTGGCCTCATAAAATGAGTTAGGGAGGATTCCCTCTTTTTCTATTGATTGGAATAGTTTCAGAAGGAATGGTACCAACTCCTCCTTATACCTCTGGTAGAATTCAGCTGTGAATCCATCTGGTCCTGGACTTTTTTTGGTTGGTAGGCTATTAATTATTGCCTCAATTTCAGAGCCTACTATTGGTCTATTCAGGGATTCAACTTCTTCCTGGTTTAGTCTTGGAAGAGTGTAAGTGTCCAGGAAATTATCCATTTCTTCTAGGTTTTCCAGTTTATTTGCGTAGAGGTGTTTATAGTATTCTCTGATGGTAGTTTGTATTTCTGTGGGGTCGGTGGTGATATCCCCTTTTTCATTTTTAATTGCGTCGATTTGATTCTTCTCTCTTTTCTTCTTTATTAGTCTTGCTAGTGGTCTGTCAATTTTGTTGATCTTTTCAAAAAACCAACTCCTGGATTCACTGATTTTTTGGAGGGTTTTTTGTGTCTCTATCTCCTTCAGTTCTGCTCTGATCTTAGTTATTTCTTGCCTTCTGCTAGCTTTGGAATGTGTTTGCTCTTGCTTCTCTAGTTCTTTTAATTGCGATGTTAGAGTGTCAATTTTTGATCTTTCCTGCTTTCTCTTGTGGGCATTTAGTGCTATAAATTTCCCTCTACACACTGCTTTAAATGTGTCCCAGAGATTCTGGTATGTTGTATCTTTGTTCTCATTGGTTTCAAAGAACATCTTTATTTCTGCCTTCATTTCGTTATGTACCCAGTAGTCATTCAGGAGCAGGTTGTTCAGTTTCCATGTAGTGGAGCGGTTTTGATTGAGTTTCTTAGTCCTGAGTTCTAGTTTGATTGCACTGTGGTCTGAGAGACAGTTTGTTATAATTTCTGTTCTTGTACATTTGCTGAGGAGTGCTTTACTTCCAATTATATGGTCAATTTTGGAGTAAGTACGATGTGGTGCTGAGAAGAATGTATATTCTGTTGATTTGGGGTGGAGAGTTCTATAGATGTCTATTAGGTCTGCTTGCTGCAGAGATGAGTTCAATTCCTGGATATCCTTGTTAACTTTCTGTCTCGTTGATCTGTCTAATGTTGACAGTGGAGTGTTGAAGTCTCCCATTATTATTGTATGGGAGTCTAAGTCTCTTTGTAAGTCTCTAAGGACTTGCTTTATGAATCTGGGTGCTCCTGTATTGGGTGCATATATATTTAGGATAGTTAGCTCTTCCTGTTGAATTGATCCCTTTACCATTATGTAATGGCCTTCTTTGTCTCTTTTGATCTTTGATGGTTTAAAGTCTGTTTTATCAGAGACTAGGATTGCAACCCCTGCTTTTTTTGTTCTCCATTTGCTTGGTAAATCTTCCTCCATCCCTTTATTTTGAGCCTATGTATGTCTCTGCGTGTGAGATGGGTCTCCTGAATACAGCAGACTGATGGGTCTTGACTCTTTATCCAGTTTGCCAGTCTGTGTCTCTTAATTGGAGCATTTAGTCCATTTACATTTAAGGTTAAGATTGTTATGTGTGAACTTGATCCTGCCATTATGATATTAACTGGTTATTTTGCTCGTTAGTTGATGCAGTTTCTTCCTAGCCTCGATGGTCTTTACATTTTGGCATGTTTTTGCAATGGCTGGTACCGGTTGTTCCTTTCCATGTTGAGTGCTTCCTTCAGGGTCTCTTGTAAGGCAGGCCTAGTGGTGACAAAATCTCTAAGCATTTGCTTATCTGTAAAGGATTTTATTTCTCCTTCACTTATGAAACTTAGTTTGGCTGGATATGAAATTCTGGGTTGAAAATTCTTTTCTTTAAGAATGTTGAATATTGGCCCCCACTCTCTTCTGGCTTGGAGAGTTTCTGCCGAGAGATCTGCTGTGAGTCTGATGGGCTTCCCTTTGTGGGTAACCCGACCTTTCTCTCTGGCTGCCCTTAAGATTTTTTCCTTCATTTCAACTTTGGTGAATCTGGCAATTATGTGTCTTGGAGTTGCTCTTCTCAAGGAGTATCTTTGTGGCGTTCTCTGTATTTCCTGGATTTGAATGTTGGCCTGCCCTACTAGGTTGGGGAAGTTCTCCTGGATGATATCCTGAAGAGTGTTTTCCAACTTGGTTCCATTTTCCCCCTCACTTTCAGGCACCCCAATCAGACGTAGATTTGGTCTTTTTACATAATCCCATACTTCTTGCAGGCTTTGTTCATTTCTTTTTCTTCTTTTTTCTTTTGGTTTCTCTTCTCGCTTCATTTCATTCATTTGATCCTCAATCGCTGATACTCTTTCTTCCAGTTGATCGAGTCGGTTACTGAAGCTTGTGCATTTGTCACGTATTTCTTGTGTCATGGTTTTCATCTCTTTCATTTCGTTTATGAGCTTCTCTGCATTAATTACTCTAGCCGTCAATTCTTCCACTTTTTTTTCAAGATTTTTAGTTTCTTTGCGCTGGGTACGTAATTCCTCCTTTAGCTCTGAGAAATTTGATGGACTGAAGCCTTCTTCTCTCATCTCGTCAAAGTCATTCTCCGTCCAGCTTTGATCCGTTGCTGGCGATGAGCTGCGCTCCTTTGCCGGGGGAGATGTGCTCTTATTTTTTGAATTTCCAGCTTTTCTGCCCTGCTTTTTCCCCATCTTTGTGGTTTTATCTGCCTCTGGTCTTTGATGATGGTGATGTACTGATGGGGTTTTGGTGTAGGTGTCCTTCCTGTTTGATAGTTTTCCTTCTATCAGTCAGGACCCTCAGCTGTAGGTCTGTTGGAGATTGCTTGAGGTCCACTCCAGACCCTGTTTGCCTGGGTATCAGCAGCAGAGGCTGCAGAAGATAGAATATTTCTGAACAGCGAGTGTACCTGTCTGATTCTTGCTTTGGAAGCTTCCTCTCAGGGGTGTACTCCACCCTGTGAGGTGTGGGGTGTCAGACTGCCCCTAGTGGGGGATGTCTCCCAGTTAGGCTACTCAGGGGTCAGGGACCCACTTGAGCAGGCAGTCTGTCCCTTCTCAGATCTCAAGCTCCGTGTTGGGAGATCCACTGCTCTCTTCAAAGCTGTCAGACAGAGTCGTTTGCGTCTGCAGAGCTTTCTGCTGCTTTTTTGTTGTTGTTGTTGTTGTTGTGTAGCTGTGCCCTGTCCCCAGAGGTGGAGTCTACAGAGACAGGCAGGTTTCCTTGAGCTGCTGTGAGCTCCACCCAGTTGGAGCTTCCCAGCAGCTTTGTTTACCTACTTAAGCCTCAGCAATGGCGGGCGCCCCTCCCCCAGCCTCGCTGCTGCCTTGCCGGTAGATCACAGACTGCTGTGCTAGCAATGAGGGAGGCTCCGTGGGCGTGGGACCCTCCTGGCCAGGTGTGGGATATGATCTCCTGGTGTGCCTGTTTGCTTAAAGCGCAATATTGGGGTGGGAGTTACCCGATTTTCCAGGTGTTGTGTGTCTCAGTTCCCCTGGCTAGGAAAAGGGATTCCCTTCCCCCTTGCGCTTCCCAGGTGAGGCGATGCCTTGCCCTGCTTCAGCTCTCGCTGGTCGGGCTGCAGCAGCTGACCAGCACCAA
The DNA here is from genome assembly GCF_003255815.1 of Theropithecus gelada. Classification (NCBI taxonomy): domain Eukaryota; kingdom Metazoa; phylum Chordata; class Mammalia; order Primates; family Cercopithecidae; genus Theropithecus; species Theropithecus gelada. Next base: position 4,882 of record NW_020257584.1, read on the forward strand.
TCGTCCGGCACTCCCCAGTGAGATGAACCCAGTACCTCAGTTGAAAATGCAGAAATCACCGGTCTTCTGTGTTGCTGGCGCTGGGAGTTGGAGATGGGAGCTGTTCCTATTCGGCCATCTTGCTCCGCCCCCCAACCAGCTATATTTTTAACTATGTCTAGGATTTAAACCATTCACTGGGCTGTAGCAGTAGTGGGTAAGCACAGAATTATACATTTTAGTTTGTGCATTGATATGACCTCTCTGTTGGGTCGAGAGGGCAGAAAAGCCAGTGCTTTTAACTTACTCGATTTTTATTTGTGTGTATTAGAGATGTTTACTGTGTTCGTGGCAGCTCTTGTATTTTTTCAGAGTGCTTTCAATTTCAAATTTCTGTCCCTCTGTTAAAATTCTGTATTGCCCTAAATATGTGGTCATGGTAACTATATCTCAAAAATTTCAGGGAAGCCAGACATTCTCAATTTCTAATTTTTATCAACTGTATCTTTTCTCCATCATTTGATTTATAGATTGAGCAAGTTATTGCAAAAGGGAAGTTCGGGGGAATGGGAGAAGATATTAGCATTAATTAAACACATGGCATCACCAAATAACTGTGTAAAAAACTCTTATTATTGTCTTTAATCCTTGAGATGTTAGAAACCCTTGATATTTAAAAAAAATATTTTGGGAAACTCTACTAGAAAATGATAGAGCTTTATATGAATCCTTTACATGAACAGTCACAGAATCCCACGTTATTCCTATTACACAGTGGTGAGTTGGTGAACACTACCTATATTTTAAAAGTGTCAAAATTTACAAGATTGGGTACAGTTAAGTAAATGTGTTTGTGCTTTACCTGTCAGAGAGTTGGAGTCACAGCCAGGCACGGTGGCTCACACCTGTAATCCCAGCACTTTGGGAGGCCGAGGTGGGTGGATCCCTTGAGGTCAGGAGTTTAAGACCAGCGTGGCTAACAAGGCAAAATCCCATCTCTACTAAAAATACAAAAATTCACCAGGCATGGTGGTGCGTGCCTGTAGTCCCAGCAACTTGGGAGGCTGAGGCATGAAAATCACTTGAACCCCAGAGGCGGAGGTTGCAGTGAGCTGAGATCATGCCACTGCACTCCAGCCTGGGCGAGAGTGAGACTGCATCTCAAAAAAAAAAAAAAAAAAGAGTTGAAGTCATTGCCAACCACTTAATAAGCCAAATATCTTATTTCTCTTGACTTATACCTTGATATATACCTCTATTAGGGTTCTCCAGAGAGACAGAATCAATAAAATATGTATGGATAAATGAGAAGAGATTTATTAAAAGCATTGGCTCATGTGATTATCAAAGCTTAGAAGTCCCATGACATCCTCAAGCTGGAGACCCTGGGATGCCAGTAGTGTGGCTCAGTCCAAGTCCAAAGACCTCAGAACTAAGGAAGCTTGTGACAATCCCCATTCCATGACCAAAGACCTGAGAGCCTCAGGTGGGGAAAGGGGTTGCTGGTATAAATTCTGGAGCTCAAAGGCTGGGAGCCTGAAGGTTTTGTCCAAGAACAAGAGAGGAAGAGTGTATCCCGGTTTGAGCAGATAGATTGACACATTCACCTTTTCTGGACTCGGAAGAATGAATGGTGCCTTCTCATATCGAAGGCAGATCTTCCCCACCTATTCTACTCAGACCCACATGCTAATCTCCTCGGAAAACCCCCTCACAGACACCTAAAAATAATGCTTTACCAAGTTTCTAGGTATTCCTTATTCCAGTCAAGTTGAAACCTAAAATTAACCATCACAGTACCCAAAGCCTGCATATTTAGAGCAGAGATGGAAATGGAATCCCATTTGTACCTCCTGTGCTTCCATTTACGTGGGATTCTTCAATTCCCACAGGACTAAAGCAAGTTTCCTTTGCTAGCCTGAACATCCCTGTCCCACCTCCTCCTCTCCATGGTTGCTGCTTCTGGGTACACACTCTTTCTCCCTTTCGTCCATTGATGTTATCCCACTGTTTTGCAACTCATCGTTAGGCGAGAAAGGTCAACAGGCCCTACGGCATGATCTTTAAAAGGCTGATAATGTCAAGATAAATGCATCCTCTTAAATCTGTTTTTAAAGGCCAGAACCATTCATGCATTTCTAGGAGAGGATAATGACATCAAAATTATTACCAGGAGCCAGTCCCTGTGATCATCAGGGGCAGCCAGGATTTACTGTTCAGCTGGACAGAAGCCTTTGCTACTACAAGCCTGTGTTTCATCTCTGGTGGACTCAATTTTAGGGAATGAAGAGCAAAGTCATTCTCTCTGCACTCTGCAGCAAAGCAGTATGTGCTCTACACAAATGAACAGGTGCCCTCACTTGACGTAAAAAGTCTTATAAAAGTCTTTCTCTCTTAAAGTATAAATACATAGTGTGTGAGATGTATACATATGTATTATAATACAGTAAATTATAGAGTAGATCCACTTTTTAGTTCAGTTACATAGCTTTTTTCATACTTGGATTTGAAATGAAACATATGGCTAAGGAGTTATAAGTTTCTTAGAATATTTGTGATCAAGGTTCAGTGGCTCATGTATTTCTTAATTTCTTTACTTTTCTTGAGAGAGTCAAGCTCAAGGTGACTGTGAAAGTCACTGAATTACTGAATCAGGTACCACTATTGGCCAAATATCCTGGCAGTCACTTTATGTCTTGCTGATCTCCCACAACAGTGATGGGGATGGCAATCTTTGGTATTTTACAGATGAGAAACAGCAGAAGGCTTGAGAGGTTGAGCAACCTTCCTAAGCCTGTTTTAGGGTGTTGGGCGGCCGGGGGCGGGTGTGGTTTAACTCCAAGACCTGTGCTCTATTAATACACCCCTGTTTCAATCTCAACAGGATTATTCAAAGTTCAGAAACATGGTGCTCTATCTAAATCAGTGTGTTTGCTCTAGAATCAGGAAGAGCACTCAAGTTGTGGGAATAAGATTGGGCTTGTTGACCAAAGCATGTTTTGATACCATCTCTTGAAAACTTAAACGTGAGATGATAACTGTTCATCTCCTATGACGGTCTACCTAAATTAGGCAAGAGGGGGTCCAGGAGATCTAGGTGGGTTCCTTCTTGGGTTATAGAGAAGTTATGAGAAGGCAAGATCTAAGAGGAACTTCAGCAATGAATAAACATAAATGGGCTCAAGTAAGTTATAGAATTAACTTATAATTTAAAACTGAAGATGTTCAATGTTTACTAGTGAAAAACCTTAGACATTGACATATTTGGGCTATGATAGCACCCTCAAAGGAATTATCCAGTCATTTTACATAATATTACTGAACAGGGTTGAGGGACAGGAATAATGTTGGAAAGGAAATGTAATGCCAGAAAAACACGTTCTCCAGGCCACAAGCTGGGAAGAGTTTTAGTGTAAGCTATGTGGGAAAAGGGAAAAATTGAAATGTAAGAGTTAGTGTTAGCTTCTTCATGGCTCTAAAAGTCCTATCATCACAGCAGAAGCTTTGTGGGCACTCTAAGAGTCAATAATTTTGTGGGTTTGCATTAGAGAAGTGGACAGTACGTCTAAATCAAGGTGATGACCCCACTGCTCTTGACCAACACTGGCCCTTTGCAATACCCTGGCTCATAGCTAAGTGTGGCTCCCTACTTATTTTGTCCACACCCAGGTATTATTTTTAGTTGCTTTTCCAGAGCAACGGCCTCCAATATTTGCATGTGATGCAACTGGCTGGTAGAATCTTCTCTTGGGAGGGCTCCACTGCCAAAATATCAAATGGTTGTCTAGGAACTTCAGTCATACCTCACTTCATGCCAGATCTGTACCTTTAAAAGGTTTTCAGGAAATCATTATTTTACAATTCCAATTTCACTGAAATGCCACAAAGCATGAAATATTTTGAAGTTTTTTAATAAGGAAAACTAGAATAGTTTTGTGAAAGACAGCTATACGTATAGATCCTTGATGCTTTTTCTGTTGATTGTATTTGCATAGAATAGGTTTGTTTAAAAATGAGAACCCACTTGTAGTCAGTTTCACTATTGGGAAATACTGATTTCATATCTATATCTCCTTGCTAAAAAATTGAGAAGTGTAAGAATTTGGCCAAATGTAACTCTGCAGCCTCTGCATTTTGTTAATAACATCATAGTACCTCATGGGGTTTTTAACACCATCATTAAGAGGAGCTCATTTGGTTCTCACCTTTATTATCTCATTTATCTTACTATCCCTGGGAGGCATGGACTCAGATATTGCTGCTTGTATTTACAGAGAGGAAACTCTGAGAGGTCAGCCAATATAAAGTGATGGTCAGCAAGATGGCTTTAGAGAGAACTCACCTCAGCCAAAAGCAGTACAGCCTCCCAGTGTTGAAAGTAGGATCCCAGAAGCTCTTGACACAAGGGTTCGAGGGAAGGGAGATTCTGTCAAATGACTGTCTCTGTCTCCTACTTGTTTCTCTCTACCACTTATTAGATACACTGTGTCACTGTGGACAAATTACTCAACTCTGACTCACAGTTTTCTTATCTGAAAAATGCAAAGCGTTGTATCTGCCTCACTTCTGGAAAGAGATTCTTTCCTAAGAAAAATTAGCTCTGATTCTGAGTAGGGGTGAGGGGAAAAAAGTGAATGAGGGTCTGCAAAAGGGAATGAAGTCTCCTGAACATAGCTTCTGTAAGAAGAGTGGCATAGTCACTGCTTCAGCCTCAGGGCTCCCTTCCTTCCTACACTACATAGGTTTTTAAAATATAACTTCTCCTATGTGCATCTCGTCTTTCCCCAGTTTTAGATCCTAGACTCTCAGAGTACCCAGCTGGGGCAGACTTCAGATAATTATAGTTCAAACCCCTCTTATTATAGATGAGAAAACCGAGAACCAATGAGGGGATTCCAAGAAGAAAGCCAGTCTGTTGCATTTCCTTTCCTGTAGAAGAGGGGTCTCCAACACCCCCACACCAGTCCGAGGCCTGTTAGGAACTGGGCCACACAGAAGGAGGGTGAGCAGCAACAGATGAGGGAAGCTTCATCTGCATTTACAGCCACTCCCCATGACTCACATTTCCACCTCAGCTCCGGCTCTAGTTGATCAGCAGCTGCATTCGATTCTCATAGGAGGGCAAACCCACATGTGAGGGATCTAGGTTGTGTGCTTCTTATGAGAATCTAATGCCTGATGATCTGTCACTGTCTCCCATCGCCCCTGGATGGGACCACCTAGTTCCAGGAAAACAAACTCAGGACTCCCATTGATTCTACATTATGGTGAGGTTGTATAATTATTTAAATATTTCAATGTAATAACAGAAATCAAACACACAATAAATGTGATGTGCTTGAATCATCCTGAAACCTTTGCCCCAACCTCCAACCCAGGTCCATGGAAAGAATGTCTTCCACAAAACTGGTTCCTCATTCCAGAAAGGTTGATGATATGGTTTGGCTGTGTTCCCACCCAAATCTCGTATTGAATTTTAGTTCCCATAATCCCCATATGTTGTGGGAAGGAGCCCATGAGAGGTAAATGAATCATGGGGGTGGTTACTCCCATGCTGCTGTTCTCGTAATAGTGAGCTCTCTCAAGATCTGAGGGTTTTATAAAAGGCTTTTCCTCCTCTTGTTTGACACTTCTCCTTGTTGCCACCATGTGAAGAAGGATCTGTTTGCTTCCCCTTCCACCATGATTGTTGGTTTTCTGAGGCATCCCCAGCCATGCTGAACTATGACTCAATGAAACCCCTTTCCTTTATAAATTACCTAGTCCTGGGTATGTCTTTATTAGCAGCAGGTGAACAGACCAATATAGTCGGGGACTGCTGCTCTAGGAGGTTTTCTCTCATCACCTGCCTCTGTTTTTGAAAACTCTAGGTTTCTGGGAGGATTAAGCTAGAAAAAAAGGGACATATTAGGTGCTGTTGAGTAGAGAACCATGGGACTAGTATGAGAGAGGAAAGTGAGATTCCTCAAATCTAGAAAGACAGTGGTGGTTCAGAGGAGACTTTGAGGCTTATGTAATTTTACTCTAGTGCACATTTATTCCACAACTCACTTTGATGAAGAATCTTCAGCTGCATGGGGCCCCTAACCCACGTCACTCTGTTCCACCTCAGTGGAAGACCCTTTGGCTTTCTTAGACAATTTCCTCTGTCTTTACTGGGGCAAGTTAACTTATGAATGGGAGCCCATATTTGCTAGAATCTTAACCTCAGCCAGATTAGAGGAAAACTGTTATTCTTCCCTCAATTTAAAAGGTATTTTCCTTCTGTGTGTACATGCATGTATACACACACACACACATGTATGTAATATACACATATATACATATATACTGTGTGTGTGTATATATATATATATTTCTATGTGTGTATATTTCTTTGTACATAAAAAAGCATAAAAGTACATCCTGGCCAAGTTTATTTCCTCAGCCTTTCCTGTATGGGTTCCATCTCTTCCCTGTCACCATCAATTCTGTCTTTATCTACAGCTTGAAAAGCAAACATCAAGTCCATTTGTATCAACAAAGTTGCCTATCACATGCTGAAAAGGCTGGTATTTTATGCATGTTTTACTTCTCTACAATCAAAAATATCTTAAGTTAAATGAAGACAGGAAAGGCATTCATGAATAGAAATGGCAGTGTCCTGATTTTATCATTTTCTATCTAGGTGCCTTACCCATTTGGTTTAAATGGCAGTTAGATTTTTTTTCAATTATCCTCTTCTAAAAATGCAGTGAATTTGAAGCAAAAAATCCATCTAGTCCTATGTAAATGAGCCTTGGGAAAATTGCTTTCTATTATCGATATTTTCCAGCAAGAGCCACAGTGAGGAATGTGTCTCTTCTGAAGTATGTGCTGTTTCTCCTTGGAACCTTGCTTAGTAATCATCCTGAAACTCTGAGCTATATAAACTACTATGAAGTCCTTCTTCAAACTCTACGACAATGAGGAAGCTTTATTCTCTCCTTGACGTTACTGGTATGAGGGAAAATGGAGTAGAACCCAGGTGGACCCAGGTGGAGGCATGTCCTATGTCACAGAGACCCTGTTTAGGGCACTGGCGCCCTGATTAGAACTCAGCAAGTTCAGTCAGATAGAGGCTCAGAAGCATGACCACTTTACAGTAGAAAACATGTTTTAAAAGCAGCAAATATTGGACTCCCCTTTTTACCTTGACCTTAATATACAGTATGTGTGTATATTTAAGACATTTTTTTCCATGGACCAGGGGTTGGGAGGGAAGGTTTTGGGATGATTTAAGCATACATACTTACTGTATTTGGGAGACTGTATATATATATATACTGTATATATACATATACTGTATATAGAATATCCTCTTTCTTCCTGGTAATGATGATCATTCTTACCTTATGACCGTCATCACAATCGTCAATATCTTAAACACAATAATCATTCTCACTATCACCATTATCATAGCTCTGACTTATTAAGCAATTACCATGAATGAGACACTATTCTAAGCACTTTGCATCTTTGTTATTTATAGTCACTACCAGCTTGTAATATAATTATTTATGATTATCATTTTAAGAAATCTGAAGCTTAGAGACAAAAAGTTATCTGCTTATAGAAGGAGGCCTGGGCATCATCTGTGAATGAGGAAGTAGCCCGTGAGGGCCCCAAAGTGCTTCTGGATATCTTCCAAGACACAGTATACCACGCTGTTACTTCCTTTACCTGGCTCCCTTCCTCTGCTTCCCTTTGGCTTGGGATTTCTGGCAGTAGCTTTACCCCCTCCCACCCCCCACTGACTCCAGCTTGTGATTTGGCAGCCTCTCAAGCATGCATGGGTTTATAGTGAGGTCACATTGCCCTAGTACTCTTACTTAGGGCAACTGGTGACTAGGACTGCAGATCTTAATGTTACTTAATAGGCTCAACATTATTATCTTCTTACATAACTTAGATTTGGCTCACGTTTCACATATGTGACTACGTCTAAGTAAAAATAAGTATATTATGTGTTCAGTCTATGGCTAGGATTATGACAGTATAAGAAGTATCACCTCAAAAGGGGATGTTCTCCTTCTGGCTATGGAGGATTAGCTTAGATCAGATTGATCCTTTCACAGAGAACTAGATAATGTGCATAAAATGATTTAAAAATATCCCAGAAGGGATTTTAGAGTAACTGAGGTTACCAAGCCCTAAGCAGCCAAGAGCCCAGATAGAAGGGAAGTGCAGAATAAGGTAGGAGCCATGTTTGCTGAGATAATGGTTGAGAATTTTCTAAAACTGATAAACACACTAACCTACAGAGACAATAAACTTGACAAACCCCAACAAGAATAAAATAAAATAAAACTACATATAGGTAAAACATAGTAAAACTGTTTAAAAAAAAGTAAAAATTTTAAATAGAGACAGAAGAAAAAAGAGACATATAACTTTTAAAGAAAAAGAAGTAAAATGCAGACTTCATTCAACACAAATTATATCATTGCCCACTTTTTAATGGGGTCGTTTTTTGCTTGTTCAATTGTTTAAGTTCCGTTTACATTCGGGTTAGTATAGTAAGCCTTTGTTGCATACATACTTTGCAAATTTTTTTTTTTTTTTTTTTTTGCCATTCTGTAAGCTGTCTGTTTACTTTGTTGATAGTTTCTTTTGCTGTGCAGAAACTCATTAGTTGAATCACATCCCATCTGTAAATGTTGGAGGTTTTTATGTTGCAATTGTTCTTGAGGACTTAGTCAAAATTCTTTGCTAAGGCCATGTCCATTAGGGTATTTCCTAGGTTTTTTTCTAGGATTTTTATAGTTTTAGGTCTCACATTTAAGTCTTTAATCCATCTTGAGTTAATTTTTGTTTACAGTAAAGATACAGGTTTAGTTTCATTCTGCATATGCACAGCCAGTTATCCCGGCACCATTTATTGAAGAGAAAGTCCTTTCCCCATTGCTTATTTTTGTTGACTTTGTCAAAGATCAGTTGGTTGGTTGTAGGGAAATGGCTTTATTTCTGGGCTCTCTATTTTGTTCCATTGGTGTGTGAGCCTGTTTTTGTACTAGTGCCATTGCTGTTTTGGTTACTGTAGCCTTGTTATATAGTTTGAAGTTGGGTAATGTGATGAAGTCTAACTTTTATTTTTTGCTTAGGATTGTTTAGCCATTTTAGCCATTTGGGCTCTTTTCAAGTTCCATATGAATTTTAGGATCGATATTTCCAATTCTGTGAAAAAAGACATTGGCAGTTTGCTAGGAATAATATCAAATTTGTAGATTGCTTTGGGCAGTATACTCATTTTAATGATATTGATTCTTCCAGTTTGTGAGCATGGAATGTTTCTCCATTTGTTTGTGTCATCTGTGATTTCTTTCAGCAGTGTTTGGTAGTTCTCCTTGCAGAAAATTTTCACCCCCTTGGCTAGATGTATTTCAAGGTATTTTATTTTTGTTGCTATTAATAGGATTGTGTTCTTGATTTGGCTCTCAGCTTGAATATTATTGCTGTTTAGAAATGGTACTGATTTTTATACATTTATTTTGTATCTTGAAACTTTATTGAAGTTGTTTATCAGTTTTAGGAGCCTTTTAGTGGAGTCTTTAGGGTTGTCTAGATATAAAATCATGTCATAAGCAAAGAAAGATAATTTGACATTTTTTCCTATTTGGATGCATTTTATTTCTTTCTCTTGCCTGATTTGTCTGGCTAGGAGTTCCAGTACTCAGTTGAATAGGAGTGGTTAGAATGGCATCCTTGTCTTGTTCTAGTTATTAAGGGGAATCGTTCTAGCTTGCACCCATTCGATATGATGTTGGCTATGGGTTTGTCACAGATGGTGTCAATAATTTTGAGATATGTTCCTTCAGTGCCTACTTTGTTGAGGGTTTTTATCATGAAGGGATTTTACTGAAATCTTTCTGTGTCTATCAAGATGATCATATGATTTATGTTTTTGATTCTGTTCATGTCGTGAATCACATTTACTGATTTGTGGATGTTAAACCAACCTTGCATCCCAGGAATAACACCTGCTTGACTGTGGTGAATTAACACTTTGATGTGATGCTGGATTCAGATTGCTAGTATTTTGTTGAGGATTTTCATATTTATGTTTGTCAGCGAGAGTAATTTGTAGTTTTCTTTTTTTCATCGTCTTTGCTGGGCTTTAATGTTGAGCTGATGCTGACTTCATCTAATGAATTAGGGAGGAGTCTCTCCTGCTTGATTTTCACTTGATCTTAGCCAAAAGGCCGAGAAGCAGTCCTCCTCGTTGATTTTCTAGAATAGTTTCAGTAAGGATTGGTACCAACTCTTCTTCATATGTCTGGTAGAATTTGGCTGTGAATCCATTTGGTCCTGGGCCTTTTTTGGTTGGTAGTCTTTTAATGACTGATTCAATTGTGGCACATGTTATTGTTCTGTTCAGGGTTGCAATTTCTTCCTGATTCAATCTTTGAAGGTTGTGCATTCCTGGGAATTTATCCATTTTCTCTAGATTTTCTGTTTGTATGCATAGAGGTGTTCATATTAATCTCTGAGTAACTTTTGTGTTTCTATGGGATTGGTTGTAATGTCACCTTTGTTGTTTCTAATAGTTCTTTTTCTTCTCCCTTTTTTCCTTTGTTAATCTAGCTAGTGGTCTATTGATCTTTTTTATCCTAACAAAAAATAAACTTTGGTTTTCTTAATCAGTTGTATAGATTTTTATTTTATTCAGTTCTGAAAAGAAGACATACAACATTACTAATTATCAGAGAAATGCAAATCAAAGTTACAATGAGATATCATCTCAAGTCAGTCAGAATGGCTATTAAAAATAGAAAAATAACAGATATTGGTAAGGCTGCAGAGATAAGGGAATGCTTATACACTGTTGGTGGGAATATAAATTAGTTCAGCTACTGTGGAAAGCAGTTTGAAGATTTCTCAAAGGACTAAAGATAGAACTACTATTCAACCCAGCAATTCCATTGCTGGGTATATCTCCAAATCATTCTCCAAAATAAATCATTCTCCCAAAAAGAAACATGTACTCATATGTTCATTGGAGTGGTATTCACAATGACAAAGACATGGAATCAACCTCAATCCCCATGACTGGTGTAGAATTTCAAAATTTCTGTGATTTGCTTTAATTCTTAAAAAAATGTCATTCCATTTATTCTGCCTTCCATAACTTTTTTTTTAATTTAATTTTATTCTTTATTATTATTATACTTTAAGTTCTAGGGTACATGTGCATAACGTGCAGGCTTGTTACATATGTATACTTGTGCCATGTTGCTGTGCTGCACCCATCAACTCGTCAGCACCCATCAACTCGTCATTTACATCAGGTATAACTCCCAATGCAATCCCTCCCCCCTCCCCCCTCCCCATGATAGGCCCCGGTGTGTGATGTTCCCCTTCCCGAGTCCAAGTGATCTCATTGTTCAGTTCCCACCTATGAGTGAGAACATGCAGTGTTTGGTTTTCTGTTCTTGCGGTAGTTTGCTGAGAATGATGGTTTCTAGCTGCATCCATGTCCCTACAAAGGACACAAACTCATCC